>NW_025297690.1:0-963 GCF_018294505.1 Triticum aestivum | reverse complement strand
TGGCCAAAAAGGATGTGATGAATGATATATGTGATGTATGAGATTGATCATGTTCTTGTAATAGGAATCACGACTTGCATGTCGATGAGTATGACAACCGGCAGGAGCCATAGGAGTTGTCTTTATTTATTTGTGACCTGCGTGTCAACTTAAACGTCATGTAATTACTTTACTTTATTGCTAACCGTTAGCCATAGTAGTAGAAGTAATAGTTGGCGAGGCAACTTCATGAAGACACGATGATGGAGATCATGATGATGGAGATCATGGTGTCATGCCGGTGACGATGATGATCATGGAGCCCCGAAGATGGAGATCAAAAGGAACAAAGTGATGATGGCCATATCATGTCACTATTTGATTGCATGTGATGTTTATCATGTTTATACATCTTATTTGCTTAGAACGACGGTAGTAAATAAGATGATCCCTTACAACAATTTCAAGAAGTGTTCTCCCCTAACTATGCACCATTGCGACAATTCGTGTTTCGAAGCACCACGTGATGACCGGGTGTTAGATTCTAACGTTCACATACAACGGGTGTAAGACAGATTTACACACGCGAAACACTTAGGGTTAACTTGACGAGCCTAGCATGTACAGACATGGCCTCGGAACACGGAGACCGAAAGGTCGAACATGAGTCGTATAGAAGATACGATCAACATGAAGATGTTCACCGATGATGACTAGTCCGTCTCACGTGATGATCGGACACGGCCTAGTTTGACTCGGATCATGTAATCACTTAGATGACTAGAGGGATGTCTATCTGAGTGGGAGTTCATAAGATGAACTTAATTATCCTGAACATAGTCAAAAGGTTTTTGCAAATTATGTCGTAGCTCACGCTATAGTTCTACTGTTTAGATATGTTCCTAGAGAAAAATTAGTTGAAAGTTGATAGTAGCAATTATGCGGACTAGGTCCGTAAACTGAGGATTGTCCTCATTGCTTCAT
>NW_025297689.1:0-963 GCF_018294505.1 Triticum aestivum | reverse complement strand
GCCCCCTGCCTCGTGGACAGCCCGGAGGTCCACCGACGTACTTCTTTCACCCATATATACCCACGTACCCTAAAACTATCGGGGAACAGAATAGATCTGGAGTTCCACCGCCGCAAGCCTCTGTAGCCACCAAATTCAATCGGGACCCTGTTCCGGTACCCTACCGGAGGAGGGGACCCTCACCGGTGGCCATCTTCATCATCCCGGCGCTCTCCATGACGAGGAGGGAGTAGTTCACCCTCGGGGTTGAGGGTATGTACCAGTAGCTATGTGTTTGATCTCTCTCTCGTGTTCTTGATTTGGCACGATCTTGATGTATCGCGAGCTTTGCTATTATAGGTGGATCTTATGTTTCTTCTCCCCCTCTACTCTCTTGTAATAGATCGAGTTTTCCCTTTGAAGTTATCTTATCGGATTGAGTCTTTAATGATTTGAGAACACTTGATGTATGTCTTGCCGTGCGTATCTGTGGTGATAATGGGATATCACGTGATTCAATTGATGTATGTTTTGGTGACCAACTTGTGGGTTCCGCCCATGAACTTATGCATAGGGGCTGGCACACGTTTTCATCTTGATTCTTCGGTAGAAACTTTTGGGCATTCTTTGAGGTTCTATGTGTTGGTTGAATAGATGAATCTGAGATTGTGTGATGCATATCGTATAATCATACCCATGGATACTTGAGGTGACATTGGAGTATCTAGGTGACATTAGTGTTCTGGTTGATTTGTGTCTTAAGGTGTTATTCTAGTATGAACTCTAGGGCTGTTTGTGGCACTTATAGGAATAGCCCAACGGATTGATTAGAAAGAATAACTTTGAGGTGGTTTCGTACCCTACCATAATCTCTTCGTTTGTTCACCGCTATTAGTGACTTTGGAGTGACTCTTTGTTGCATGTTGAGGGATAGTTATATGATCCAATTATGTTATTATTGTTGAGAGAACTTGCACTAGTGAA
>NW_025297688.1:0-963 GCF_018294505.1 Triticum aestivum | reverse complement strand
GACTACTACTCTATTTTGGGGTCTCGGAGTCATTTCCATGATTGACGAACCCCAGGGCGCGTTTACGTGTCGGTGATCAACACTCACATATTCGGCCGATTCTAGTCCGTTTTGTGCACTATCACTCATCCTTTTGGGGACCTAGAGCAATTTCCACGATCGATGAACCCCGGGGTTCGTTTATGTGTCCGTCGTCAACACTGAGAGTTTTGGCCAATTCTGACAGGTTTCGTGGACTATTACTCACCGTTTTGAGGTCCCGAAGCGATTTCCATAGTTGTTGAACCCCAAGGTGTCCTTACGTGTTGGTCATCAACACTCGCAGTTTTGGCAGATTCTGGCCCGTTTCATGGACTATTACTCACCGTTTTGGGGTCCCAAAGCGATTTCCATGGTTGTCGAACTCCAAGGTGCGCTTACGTGTCCGTCATCAACAATCACAGTTTGGGCCGATTCTGGCCCGTTTCTTGGACTACTACTCTATTTTGGGGTCTCAGAGTCATTTCCATGATTGATGAACCCCAGGGTGCGTTTACGTGTCGATCATCAACACTCACATATTTGGCCGAATCGTGTCCGTTTCGTGCACTATTACTCAATGTTTTGGAGACCTAGAGCAATTTCGACGATTGATGAACCCCAGGGTGCATTTATGTGTCTGTCGTCAACACTCACAGTTTTGGCCAATTCTGACATGTTTCGTGGACTATTACTCACAGTTTTGGGGTCCCGAAGTGATTTCCATAGTTGTTGAACTCCAAGGTGTGCTTACGTGTTGGTCATCAACACTCACAGTTTTGGTTGATTCTGGCCCGTTTCATGGACTATTACTCACCGTTTTGGGGTCCCGAAGCGATTTCCATGGTTGTCGAACTCCAAGGTGCGCTTACGTGTCGGTCATCAACAATCACAGTTTGGGCCGATTCTGGCCCGTTTCTTGGACTACTACTCTATTTTGGGGTC
>NW_025297687.1:0-963 GCF_018294505.1 Triticum aestivum | reverse complement strand
GTTTAGTCCCCAACTTAGCCCATAAACATCTCCAAAAGTGGCTAAGAAATTTAGTATCACGATCTGAAACAATAGTATTTGGCACACCATGCAAGCGAATAATTTCACGAAAGAACAAATCAGCAACATTAACAGCATCATCGCTTTTATGACATGGTATAAAGTGTGCCATTTTCGAGAATCTATCCACGACAACAAATATGCTATCCCTCCCCTTCTTTGTTCGAGGTAAACCTAAAACAAAGTCCATAGATATATCCTCCCAAGGAACACTAGGTACAGGCAAAGGCATATATAAACCATGAGGGTTGAGTCGTGACTTAGCTTTTTGACATGTAGTGCAGCGAGCAATAAAACGCTCAACATCCTGTCTCATCTTTGGCCAAAAGAAATGTGTAGCAAGTACGTCCTCCGTCTTCTTCACGCCAAAGTGTCCCATTAATCCTCCTCCATGTGCCTCCTGCAACAACAAAAGACGAATGGAGCTAGCTGGAATGCATAGCTTGTTAGCACGAAACACAAATCCATCGTTAACAACAAACTTGTTCCACATTCTTCCTTCTTTACAATTCTGCATTACATCTTTAAAATCAGCATCATGCACATATTGATCTTTGATGGTCTCCAAACCAAATATTTTGAAGTCAAGTTGTGAAAGCATAGTATAGTGACGAGACAATGCATCAGCAATAACATTTTCTTTTCCCTTCTTGTGTTTAATGACATAAGGGAAAGTCTCAATGAATTCAACCCATTTAGCATGTCTACGATTCAGTTTAGCTTGACTTTTAATATGTTTCAAAGATTCATGATCAGAATGTATAACAAATTCTTTGGGCCATAAATAATGTTGCCATGTTTCTAAAGTCCGAACAAGAGCATATAATTCTTTATCATAAGTAGAATAATTCAGACTAGGCCCACTCAATTTTTCAGAAAAGTATGCAACAGGTTTGCCATCTT
>NW_025297686.1:0-963 GCF_018294505.1 Triticum aestivum | reverse complement strand
CGTACGTTCACCACACTTTTTTTTTGCATGGCGTTCACCACACATTTTGCCCAAATAATACAATGCTTGCTTTCACAAATCACAATCGAATCATACGATATTACTTCTACCTTTTGTTTGTTTATACGCATGCGGTATAAAAGCAGCGCTCGCATTCCGAAACTGCAGCCCACTGCATCTCAGCCATGGCATCTATTCCCAAGCTTGTGATTCTCCTGCTGTGCACCTGTCTTCACACTCTCCTTGCTCACGGAGGGGACGATCTTCGCACCTACAAGGTTCTGCACGCTGGCGCTCTCAAATCTGCCACCGTCAACTGCTCCCAGCCCCAAGGTGCAGTAACATTGTCCATGGACGCACATGCATGCAATGTTACTATTAGTTTCCTTGCACTATTTTGAGGATATTTTGAGCACGTTTGTCATCGTGTTTCCCTTTCCCCTGTTCGGTTCTTTCAGTGACTCCATCATACGGCGGGGTCACGGTGCCGTTGCACCACCGGCACGGCCCGTGCTCGCCCTCGCCTGTACCCTCCACCAAGGCGCCGACCTTGCAGGAGATGCTCCGGCGTGACCAGCTCCGGGCCGCTTACATCACACGGAAGTACTCCGGCGTCAAGGGTGGCGCAGGTGACGTGGAGCAATCGGACATTACCGTGCTCACCACGCTGGGCACCTCCCTGGGCACGCTGGAGTACCTGATCACCGTCGGCATCGGCTCGCCACCCAGACAGCACCGACACGCTCGCGCTGGGCTCCAGCACCGTCAAGAACTTCCAGTTCGGGTGCAGCCAGTCTGAGTCGGGCAACCTTCTCGAAGACCAGACCGATGGGCTCATGGGGCTCGGCGGCGGCGCAGAGTCTCTCGCCACCCAGACAGCGGGGACCTTCGGCAAGGCCTTCTCGTACTGCCTCCCGCCGACTCCGGACTCGTCCGGATTCCTCACTCTCGGTGCAGCAACCT
>NW_025297685.1:0-963 GCF_018294505.1 Triticum aestivum | reverse complement strand
GGAGGGGCACATCCAGAAGCTGCGCAACACCGGATATCTGTCCAGCGACATCGCGCACCGGCTCCCCGACGAGGGGGAGCTCATCCCCACCCCCAGGCCCCATGAGAGGGTAGTATTTCTTTCCCATTTCCTCCGCGGACTGGGCTTCCTAATCCACCCCTTTGTCCGGGGGCTCATGTTCTACTACGGCCTGGATTTCCATGATCTAGCCCCGAATTTCATTCTCAACATCTCGGCGTTTATCGTCGTGTGTGAGGCCTTCCTCTGCATCCAGCTCCACTTCGGCTCGTGGCTCAAGACTTTCAGTATCAAGCCGAAGGTTGTGAAGGGCAGCCAAGCGGAGTGCGGAGGCGCCATAGTGGGCAAGATGCCCAACGTTACTTGGCTTGAGGGCACTTTCGTGGAAACCGTTAAGGGGTGGCAATTGGGGTGGTTCTACATCACCGAGCCGCGTGACCCTGAATGGGCAGCGGCCCCCGAATTCAGATCTGGCATCCCCATATGGCTCACCTCCTGGAAAGAGAGCGGCCGGACATGGGGTGATTCGGAGGAGCTGACCGGACTCCAAGCCTGCATCCAAAAGCTAGTGAGCAAGAAGCTCAAGCTTGTCAACGTAGTCCAGGTCATGCTCATCCACCGGATTCTCCCGTGCCAACGATGGGGCTTCAATATGTGGGAGTTCGATTCGGCGCAGCACCAGACTTTGAGCGGGCTCTTCGAAACTATGTATGAAGGTGCTTGGAGGGTGCTGTTTAAGGGCGCCAAGGCCCCCGCATCCGCTACCGAAGATCGCGGATTCAGCTCGTAGCGTCCGACTAGCGAGGTAAGCGATTTTGCCCTTTACGGGACACTCGTTTTTCATAGTCTGACTCTATGCGGGATCTAAACTCCCCCTCCTTTGACGGGACTGGCTGAAGAAGGCCGAACAGACTATCTGTCCGGATCCATTGCCAGAAGACCCAA
>NW_025297684.1:0-963 GCF_018294505.1 Triticum aestivum | reverse complement strand
AAGGAAGACGGTGAGTGAGGGAGTCCTGAATTAGGGGGTGCCCGGACAGCCGGACTATATACTTTGGCCGGACTGTTGGACCATGAAGATACAAGACTCAAGACTCTATCCCGTGTCCGGATGGGACTCTCCTTTGCGTGGAAGACAAGCTTGGCGATCCAGATATTGTATTTCCTTCCTTGTAACCAACTCCATGTAAACCCTAGCCCTCTCCGGTGTCTATATAAACTGGAGGGTTTAGTCCTTAGAGGGACGATCACAATCATAATCATCATAGGCTAGCTTCTAGGATTTAGCCTCTACGATCTCGTGGTAGATCAACTCTTGTACTACTCATACATCAATATCAATCAAGCAGGAAGTAGGGTTTTAACTCCATCGAGAGGGCACAAACCTGGGTAAACATTGTGTCCCCTGCCTCCTGTTACCATTAGCCTAAGACGTACAGATCGGGACCCCCAACCCGAGATCCGCCAGTTTTGACACCGACATTGGTGCTTTCATTGTCTGTGTCGTCGCTGCAAGGCTTGATGGCTCCTTCAATCGTCAACAACACGGTCCAGGGTGAGACTTTTCTCCCGGACAGATCTTCGTGTTCGGCGGCTTCGCACCGCGGGCCAATTCGCTTGGCCAACTGGAGAAGATCGACGGCTACGCCCCTGGCCACCAGGTCAGGTTCGGAAATCTAAACTACACGGCCGATATCTGCGGAGACTTGATCTTCAACGGGTTCGGGCCTGCGCCAGGAGCGTCAGACAATCACGATGAGCATGGCTTAGACCTGTTGTCGGACAATGCTCGGGATATCACCCCTGCAGTAGCTCCGGACATAAATCCGGAGCATATTGCGTTGAGCAAGGATGGGTAGATGGACCCCGTCCCGCAGGCTGCACACTCATAGGCGGTAGAGATGAACATAGGCCTCACCTCCAAAGAACCCTGTGACACCGGACCCCCGGACTC
>NW_025297683.1:0-963 GCF_018294505.1 Triticum aestivum | reverse complement strand
AGCTCATATATGATCCATTTCACGTAAGTTAGCTCATAAATGACATACTCTTCTTGTTCTAGTCTTCTTCTTGTTCTACTCTTCTTGTTCTAGTCTTCTTATTCTAGTCACCTATTTCTAACTTTCTTATTTTGCCATTTTGCAGATTTCATTCACTTCATGGAAGCTAGCTTGCTATGGAGTGCTTGTTTTTTCTTTCATTCTCTTCAATTATTCTTCTAGCTTGCTATGATGGAACTTGCTATCTTGATGTATGCATTGTAATATGTATGGATGGAACTTGCTTATGTATGAATGGATGGAACTTGCTTATGTATGAATGGATGAAAGTTATGTGCTGGATATGTGATATGTTTGCTGTTAAATAGGCCTGTGAAATATATCTATATATGTCATATATATTTGCTGTGAAAATTGTTGGATTTAATAAAAAACAGAAAAAAGAGCCAATATGCAGGCTCTTTGCCGTCTGCCACCGACGGCAAAGCGCTCTTTGCCGTCTGCCGCGGACCGCAAAGAAGCCACGTGGCATCCAGCTGTGCTTCCTGGGAGCTGACCCATTTGGTCAGTTTGCCGTCAGTGGCAGACGGCAAAGAGTAAACAATTTTGCCGTCAGCGGCGGACGGCAAAGGCCTGCCATGTAGTGACGTGTAGCTGACATCATACGGCTGACGGCAAAGACACTAGAAATTTTGCCGTCAGCGGCGGATGGCAAAGGCCTGCCGTTAGCCACTTATCGGACTGACAGCGCAATTATTGCCGTCTGCTCTCTTTGCCGTCCGCTGCAGACGGCAAAGGCCCTCTGTCGTCAGCCGCCCGGAAGCAGACGGCAAAGTAGCTCTTTACCGTAGCCTACTTTGCCGGAGCCTTTTGCCGTCCGCCGTTCATGCCTTTGCCATCCGCCGTGGCAGACAGCAAAATAGCTGATTCCTGTAGTGCAAGTGATCTCTGATCTTCTCATAC
>NW_025297682.1:0-963 GCF_018294505.1 Triticum aestivum | reverse complement strand
CCTACGGTATCCAGGAGTTACACGCTCTCATGGTCGAAGGAAGAGATACTTGACATTGGCAAAGCTCTAGCAAATGAACTACACGATCTTTTGTGCTAGTCTTAGGATTGGGTCTTGTCCATCACATCATTCTCCTAATGATGTGATCCCGTTATCAACGACATCCAATGTCCATAGCCAGGAAACCATGACTATCTGTTGATCACAACGAGCTAGTCAACTAGAGGCTCACTAGGGACATATTGTGGTCTATGTATTCACACGTGTATTACGATTTCCGGATAATACAGTTATAGCATGAATAAAAGACAATTATCATGAACAAGGAAATATAATAATAATACTTTTATTATTGCCTCTAGGGCATATTTCCAACAGTCTCCCACTTGCACTAGAGTCAATAATCTAGTTCACATCGCCATGTGATTAACACTCACAGGTCACATCGCCATGTGACTAATACCCAAGAGTTTACTAGAGTCAGTAGTCTAGTTCACAAAACTATGTGATTAACACTCAATGAGTTTTATGTTTGATCATGTTGCTTGTGAGAGAGGTTTTAGTCAACGGGTCTGAACCTTTCAGATCCGTGTGTGCTTTACAAATCTCTATGTCATCTCCTAGATGCAGCTACCACGCTCTATTTGGAGCTATTCCAAACAACTGTTCTACTTGGAGCTATTCTAAATTATTGCTCCATTATATGTATCCGGTCTCTCTACTCAGAGCTATCCGGATAGGTGTCAAGCTTGCATCGTCGTAACCTTTACGACGAACTCTTTTACCACCTCCATAATCGAGAAAATTCCTTAGTCCACTAGTTACTAAGGATAACTTTGACCGTTGTCCTGTGAGCCATTCTTGGATCACTCTTGTACCCCTTGACTGACTCATGGCAAGGCACACTTCAGGTGCGGTACACAGCATAGCATACTGAAGAGCCTACGTCTTAAGCATAGGGGA
>NW_025297681.1:0-963 GCF_018294505.1 Triticum aestivum | reverse complement strand
TCACCCGCCAGGAGGGCCGGGTTACTCCAAGGATCATTACCAGAAGCCCGGAGCTAAGTTTCAGGATAATGGGCCAGAGATGGGCTGAGACCCGGATATGGCTTAAAGCCCGTAGTTACAATCGTTGTTATAGTAGACTTGTAGTGTAAGGCAAGTATTGTTTTAGAGCCCGAGCCGGACACTCTTATGAGCCGGCCGGGACTCTAAGGGCTGCTGGGCGTCAGCCTCCCTATATAAAGGGACGACCCGGCAGCGGTTTGGGGGTGACAACAATCTCTCCGAGAGCCGGGATAGCGGTTTAGCTCCCCGGCGATCGTAACCCTAATCAATAACACTTCGAACTGGACGTAGGCTTTTACCTTCACCGTAAGGGGCCGAACCAGTATAAACCCTCGTGTTCCTTGTCCCGCATAACCCCTTCAAGCTTCCTAGTTGCGATGGCTCCACGACTAAGTCCTAGCCCAAGGACATCTGCCGTGAAAATTCCACGACACTCACCGTAATCTCCTTCGAGTCACCCCCAACGGATGAGCCTCGAATCACTCGGGGTTGGTCTTGAAGGCGACCACCACACCTTTACAAACTTCTCCGGAGCACACCACAAGCAAGGAAGCTTCCGGAGGAACCTCTAACCGCCTAGGAGCCCAAGCTCCAAGAGTAACAAGTCATGGTGGATGAATGTTGCGGGGAATGCGATTTGGTTTGGTCAAAGTGTAGATCGGGTCTTGCTCTCCCAATCCCCAAAGTTTCAACAAGATTGGGTGGAGGGATTGAGAGTAGTGAGCAAAATGGGGTGTAGCAATGGAGGAGCTCAACAAGACATTAGGGTTAGGGGATGGAGGAGGAAGAAGGGGGCTTTTATAGTGTTCTTGGCCGGGAGGGGATTTCTGCCCGTTGGACCCCGTGCGCACGGGCCAAGTCAGCCCCGTGCGCACGGGGTGTCCAGTGAGATGCGAGGTACCC
>NW_025297680.1:0-963 GCF_018294505.1 Triticum aestivum | reverse complement strand
CTTGTCGGAGCCCCCTGGCTTATTGGCAGCCGCCAAGGCCCGGCAAGCGACACACCCGGCAACCTCCTAGTCGGGGTCACTCGCCTTAGGTTTCTTGGTGGCGCCGGTATCGTACCCCTCAACGGCAAGCACGGTCTTGCCCTTGCGCTTCCTGTTACGGCGCCGACCCTTCTTCGTCGGGGTGGCGGTATCATCCGTGGAGTCGGTTTCTGCACCAGCGTCTTCACCGGGGTACTTCCTTCCCTCTTCAGCATGAGCGCACCGATCGGCTAGAACATAAAGCTCGGCCACATCCTTGACCTTGTTCATCGCCAGCTCCTCATGCATCACTCGATTGTGCACATTCTGATGGAATGCACTGATCACGGCAGCAGGATGAACGTCGGGGATGTTGTACTGCACTCGGCTGAACCTTTGGATGTACTTACGCAAGTTTTCTCCTTCTTTCTAGGGGATGATGTGCAAGTCGCTCGCCTGGCCATGAGCTTAGTGGCCTCCAGTAAAGGCGCCAACAAACTCATGACACAGATCCGCCCAAGAAGAAATGGAGTCCACCAGCAAGTGCATCAACCATGACATAACATTGGGCTTGAGTGCCAATGGGAAGTAATTGGCACGCACCTTATCGTCGCGGGCCATAGCAGCTTGCATCGCGATGGTGTAGATGTTAAGGAACTCCGACGGGTGAGTCTTGCCGTTGTACTTCTCGCCAACGCCGGGCTTGAACGTGCGGTGGGAGGGCCATTGGAACTGCCGCAGCTCACAGGTGAAGGCCGGAGGACAACCCACCTCATAGGGTAGGCCATCGTAGACTCCCGGTGCTGGGTGGTCCATAGTGGGCCCTGCCCGCCTGTCCGACTGGTGGCGCGCATCACGCCGGCGCTCGATGGTGGTTCGAGCGTCTTCATGAGCTCGCTCCCGAAGAACTTGGCGTTGGTTGCGGTGGGTTCGCGGGTCGGACGA
>NW_025297679.1:0-963 GCF_018294505.1 Triticum aestivum | reverse complement strand
TGTATTCAAACCAACTTCATTTAATCTGTTGCTAGTTGCATTGGCTCAAAACACATTCATTTTGCCATGTCATGATCATGCATCATATTGTGCATTGCATTGATTGTGTTCCCTTCTGTGTTGCCGGTATTTGTCCCCTCTCGATAGACGTGATACCGATGATGTGATCGTTGACACTGATGAAGACTCAATGTTATCTTCAAAAGTGCCAGGCAAGCAAAACCCCCTTGTTCATTCCGATACAATCCTACTCTCTCGCTCCTGCTCTCTTTTACTGCATTAGGACAACACCGATTCATCTGTTACTTGCTGCGGTAGCTGAACCCCTTTGTCCTTTGCATGACCTGTCATTGCCACAGTAAATAGATGAAACCCACTAGCATGAGTAGGAGTTGTTTGAGCCCTGATGTGCTTACTCATTCATGTTTGTTTGTCATGCCTGCTATTGCTTAGAGTTGAGTCAGGTCTAATTCATCAGGGATGAATCAGAGGCGTGTGAACCTGTCCTACTGTGTGTGAGCTAAGTGTGTGAACACTATTTGGTAAAGGTAGCGGTGAGAGGCCATGTAGGAGTACATGGTGGGTTGTCTCATTGCAGCCGTCCTCAGGAACTGAGTTCTGTGTTTGTGATCCATGATTCAGCTACTACCACGCATTGGGCCCGAAACCAATGGACCCTCTCGGCTTCTTGATCACCCTTGTCCTCTGTCCAGGAGTTGCAAGTAGTTTCTGGTGTTTGTAGTATGCTGGAGGCCGTGGGCAGCGCTGACCGTAGGGGTGGGCTGTGATGCGGTAGGCACGTGGCCGGGTAAACCGGGCACCCGTTTGGTGTCACGGAACCCTGTACACATCGTTTGGGGCTGTGAGCGAAACTCCGGCCGGATCTCCTCATGGATGGAACCCGAATAGGCGATAAACCTGGACTAGAGACTTGAGTGTTAGGCAGGCCGTGGCCGACACCCA
>NW_025297678.1:0-963 GCF_018294505.1 Triticum aestivum | reverse complement strand
TCATCCTCTCCCCTGGACCTCTCTCTCTCACTCGCCCGAACGGAGCCGCCGCCACCGACGAGCTCCCTCGCGGCCACCGCCACCCCCGAGCCTCTCCGACACACCCACGAGCTCCGCCTCGACCCCCCTCCTTCTCCCCACCGAGCCACAAGGCCCCGGACGTGCCGCAACACCGCCCACGATGTCTTCTTAAACCTCGGGACCGCCGGCCATCTTCGTCAAATTCGTCGGCTCCGGACCGTCCCCGACCTCGCCGAGCGTCCCCTCGTCATCGCTGTGAGCCACTGACCTTCTCCCCTAACTCAGCATGCTCTCCTCCGTACCGTAGCGCCGTTCCCCACGAGCACCGAAGCCACCGTCCGCCATTGCTGCTGCACGCATAGCCTCCGTGCTCCCCTGGCCTCACTGTGCTGCTCTTAGTGCTCCCCATGTCTAGCAGGTGCTGCCCAGCCTCTCCATTTGCTCACTGATGCACCGTAGCGACGCGCCCGAGCACCACCGAACACCATCGCCGCCAAAGCTCGTCGCCGGCATGAGTTCCGGCGACCCCACGACCTCCCACTTGGCCCTCTGGATGCGCGAGAGCAAGGGCCATCCCCTGGTGCCCTCAGCGCGCCAAGCTGACGCCTCTAGCGTAAGTCCGGCGTGCCCCCGCCGTGTCCTGTGGTCGCCGCCGGCTGGTCTCCGGTGGCTGACGTGGCACCGTTAGCTTAGGTGCTAATTGCGTTTAGTTAGTGTCGCGTGTCGATGACATATGGGCCCCACGCCCTTAACTAACCACGGTTTAATCCCTGTTTAGTTTAAGTTAACCACAATGGCCCCACGCGTCGGAGTTGACCTAGCTGATGTGGCCGTTGACCGGTCCCACCTGTCAGTGAGTGAAACAGCCCTGTGTCACTGACGTGTGGCCCCCACACGTCAGGTTTGACCAGCAGCAGCGTCTGTTGACCTGCTGACGTCACG
>NW_025297677.1:0-963 GCF_018294505.1 Triticum aestivum | reverse complement strand
CGCTCTACCGCGACACCCTCTCCCACCCCTTCCTCGCCCCCTCCTTTCGCCACCGCCCTTTCGCCACCGCCACCGCCACCGCCCCCCTTCTTCACTTAATTAATTTGTTTTTACTACATGTTTTCAGGACTGACATAATGGCGGACGATAGAGCTGACCCGATTATGGACAACTATGATCCGGACGGTGAAGCACATATGTTCGGCATCATAAACGGCGATATTCTATATGTGCCGACCGGAGAAGAAGAAGATGATATCTCTTCTTATCTGAACCTTGACGGTGAAGATGAAGGGCGCCGTCAGCAAGATGATGCCGAACAAACGTTGATAAACGACGATCTTCAAATGGAAGTAGCAACCACCTCCGGCGCCGAGGTATATATATACATTGAGCCTCTGGTGATACAAACTAACTGATTTGAATAAATATGTGTGTACTAACGCGCGCGACTCTTTCTTATTTTAGCCCTCGACCGGATCGTCGAAACAATCGAGTACGTCGTCAAAGCGTGGCGCAACCAAGACGATGAAACAAGGAGAAACATGCACCATCGAGGTTGTCGACAGTGCAACCGGCAGGCCGCTGGAGCCCCGCAAGAACGCCACCAAGTTTGTCAGCCAATGCGGAGCCATTGTTAGAGACAACGTCTCGATCACCGTCCAGGAGTGGAATGAGCCAAAGAAGGCACGAATTGATGGTTTCACTTTTGTCGATAAGAGAACAAAAAAAGATTGCTTCAAGAAGCTTATGGAACATTTCGTTCTACCTCCGGAATACAACAAATTCGATGAGGAGGGTAACAAGATTGAGGAAAACAAGGAGAGGAGGAGGCTAGTCAAACAGTTCGCTCTTCATAAGATGGCCGACGCATTCCGGAAATTCAAGCAAAATCTAGCCCATGACTTTGTCAAGCAGAACAAGACTCCGGATTTCAAAGGACAATATGAGAAACTGAAACAT
>NW_025297676.1:0-963 GCF_018294505.1 Triticum aestivum | reverse complement strand
ATTAATGAACGAAGTTTTACGTGCTTTCATTGGACGATTTGTGGTAGTTTACTTTGATGACATATTGATTTATAGCAGATCTTTGGAAGAACATTTGGAACATTTACGTGTTGTTTTTATTGCTCTACGTGATGCACGTTTGTTTGGTAACCTTGGGAAGTGCACCTTTTGCACCGACCGAGTATCTTTTCTTGGCTATGTTGTTACTCCATAGGGAATTGAAGTTGATAAAGCCAAGATTGAAGCTATTGAGAGTTGGCCGCAACCCAAAACGGTCACACAAGTGAGGAGTTTTCTTGGCCTCGCTGGATTCTATAGGCGTTTTGTGAGAGATTTCAGCACCATTGCTGCACCTCTCAATGAGCTTACAAAGAAAGATGTGCCTTTTCTTTGGGGTACCGCACAGGAAGAAGCCTTCTCGTTATTGAAAGATAAGTTGACACATGCTCCTTTACTCCAACTTCCTAATTTTATTAAGACTTTTGAGCTTGAATGTGATGCTAGTGGAATTGGATTAGGCGGTGTGTTATTACAAGATGGCAAACCTGTTGCATACTTTTCTGAAAAATTGAGTGGGCCTAGTCTGAATTATTCTACTTATGATAAAGAATTATATGCTCTTGTTCGGACTTTAGAAACATGGCAACATTATTTATGGCCCAAAGAATTTGTTATACATTCTGATCATGAATCTTTGAAACATATTAAAAGTCAAGCTAAACTGAATCGTAGACATGCTAAATGGGTTGAATTCATTGAGACTTTCCCTTATGTCATTAAACACAAGAAGGGAAAAGAAAATGTTATTGCTGATGCATTGTCTCGTCGCTATACTATGCTTTCACAACTTGACTTCAAAATATTTGGTTTGGAGACCATCAAAGATCAATATGTGCATGATGCTGATTTTAAAGATGTAATGCAGAATTGTAAAGAAGGAAGAATGTGGAACAAGTTTGTCGT
>NW_025297675.1:0-963 GCF_018294505.1 Triticum aestivum | reverse complement strand
TAAAACATGCAACAACAAAGTAGAGGACGTCTAACTTGTTTTTGCAGGGCATGTTGTGATGTGATATGGTCAAGGCATGATGCTGAATTTTATTGTATGAGATGATCATGTTTTGTAACCGAGTTATCGGCAACTGGCAGGAGCCATATGGTTGTCGCTTTATTGTATGCAATGCAATCGCGATGTAATGCTTTACTTTATTACTAAATGGTAGTGATAGTCGTGGAAGCATAAGATTGGCGAGACGACAACGATGCTACGATGGAGATCAAGGTGTCGCGCCGGTGACGATGGTGATCATGACGGTGCTTCGGAGATGGAGATCACAAGCACAAGATGATGATGGCCATATCATATCACTTATATTGATTGCATGTGATGTTTATCTTTTTATGCATCTTATCTTGCTTTGATTGACGGTAGCATTATAAGATGATCTCTCACTAAATTATCAAGAAGTGTTCTCCCTGAGTATGCACCGTTGCCAAAGTTCGTCTTGCCCAGACACCACGTGATGATCGGGTGTGATAAGCTCTAAGTCCATCTACAACGGGTGCAAGCCAGTTTTTGCACACGCAGAATACTCAGGTTAAACTTGACGAGCCTAGCATATACAGATATGGCCTCGGAACACGGAGACCGAAAGGTCGAGCGTGAATCATATAGTAGATATGATCAACATAACAATGTTCACCATTGAAAACTACTCCATCTCACGTGATGATCGGACATGGTTTAGTTGATTTGGATCACGTGATCACTTAGAGGATTAGAGGGATGTCTGTCTAAGTGGGAGTTCTTAAGTAATATGATTAATTGAACTTAAATTTATCATGAACTTAGTCCTGATAGTATTTTGCAAATTATGTTGTAAAATCAATAGCTTGCGTTGTTGCTTTCATATGTTTATTTTGATATGTTCCTAGAGAAAATTGTGTTGAAAAATGTTAGTAGCAATGATGC
>NW_025297674.1:0-963 GCF_018294505.1 Triticum aestivum | reverse complement strand
GATACGCATCATCATTGTCATATTGCCTTGCATGATCATGTAGTTGACATCGTATTTGTGGCAAAGCCACCGTTCATAATTCTTTCATACATGTCACTCATGAGTCATTTCCCGGTACACCGCCGGCGGCATTCATATAGAGTCATATCTTGTTCTAGTATCGAGTTGTAATCATTGAGTTGTAAATAAATAGAAGTGTGATCATCATCATTAATAGAGGATTGTCCCAAAAATAAGAAGAAAAAAAGAAGAAGAAAATAAAGAAAAAAAGAGAAAGTCCAAAAAAGGCCCCAAAAAAGAAAATAAAAAGGGTCAATGCTACTATCCTTTTTTCCACACTTGTGCTTCAAAGTAGCACCATGATCTTTATGATAGAGAGTCTCTTGTTTTGTCACTTTCATATACTAGTGGGAATTTTTCATTATAGAACTTGGCTTGTATATTCCAACAATGGGCCTCCTCAAGTGCCCTAGGTCTTCGTGAGCAAGCAAGTTGGATGCACACCAACTTAGTTTCTTTTTTTGAGCTTTCATACATTTATAGCTCTAGTGCCACTAGTAGAAAACAAGGCTTTCGTTCGGGCCAGATAAGCCCATTAGTCCCGGTTCACTCATGAACTAGGAGTAATGTGAGCATTGGTCCTGGTTCATGCGGCTAAAGGCATTAGTCCCGGTTCAAATGCGCCCTTTAGTCCCGGTTTGAGACACGAACCGGGACTAAAGGGTGCGATGCGCTTTAGTCCCGGTTCGTATCTCAAACCGGGACTAAAGATTACACCTTTAGTCCCGGTTTGAGACACGAACCAGGACTAAAGGGTGCATTGCCCTTTAGTCCCGGTTAGTGTCTCAAACCGGGACTAAAGGTCCCAGTTTCAAAACTTCAAAAAATAAAATTCTTTGAGATGTAGTTATATTACTACATCTACTACTTAGGAAAATTTAAAAACTTAAATTTGGACATGTT
>NW_025297673.1:0-963 GCF_018294505.1 Triticum aestivum | reverse complement strand
CGGCAGGAGCCATAGGAGTTGTCTTTATTTATTGTATGACCTGCGTGTCATTGAAGAACGCCATGTAAACTACTTTACTTTATTGCTAAACGCGTTAGTCATAGAAGTAGAAGTAGTCGTTGGCGTGACAACTTCATGAAGACACGATGATGGAGATCATGATGATGGAGATCATGGTGTCGTGCCGGTGACGATGATGATCATGGAGCCCCGAAGATGAAGATCAAAAGGAGCAAAATGATATTGGCCATATCATGTCACTATTTGATTGCATGTGATGTTTATCATGTTTATGCATCTTGTTTGCTTAGGACGACGGTAGTAAATAAGATGATCCCTTACAAAATTTCAAGAAGTGTTCTCCCCTAACTGTCCACCGTTGCTACAGTTCGTCGCTTCTAAGCACCACGTGATGATCGGGTGTGATGGATTCTTACGTTCACATACAACGGGTGTAAGATAGTTTTACACAGCGAAAACACTTAGGGTTAACTTGACAAGCCTAGCATGTGCAGACATGGCCTCGGAACATGGAGACCGAAAGGTCGAGCATGAGTCGTATGGTAGATACGATCAACATGAAGATGTTCACCGATGATGACTAGTCCGTCTCACGTGATGATCGGACACGGCCTAGTTGACTCGGATCATGTGATCACTTAGATGACCAGAGGGATGTCTATCTAAGTGGGAGTTCATAAGATGAACTTAATTATCCTGAACATAGTCAAAAGACCTTTTGCAAATTATGTCGTAAGCTCGCGCTTTAGTTCCACTGTTTAGATATGTTCCTAGAGAAAATATAGTTGAAAGTTGATAGTAGCGATTATGCGATCAGTAGAAAGCTTATGTCCTTAATGCACCGCTCAGTGTGCTGAACCCCAACGTCGTTTGTCGATGTTGCGAACATCGGACATACACGTTTTGATAACTACGTGATAGTTCAATTAAATGGTTTAAGTA
>NW_025297672.1:0-963 GCF_018294505.1 Triticum aestivum | reverse complement strand
TTTAGTACTATCCCAGAACCTTGAGTGGTGATGTTGAGTTGTTGTACTACCCCATTTTTAGTATGATGTCTCATTCTGAGCATTTTACTGCCGTTATGCTGCCGGAATTGCCCTAGGAGTTCGAGTGATACTAACTCCTTGTCCTACATTCTACAGTCCATAGTTGATGCTGATTCCGTCCTTGGTTCGTTTCTCAGGATGTCATCGGCTAAGCGAAGTTCCGTTGCTCGTAGCCAGAACCATGGATATGGTAGGGATGAGGATCCTCCCGACCAGTCTTCGTTGACAGAGCTCATGCTAGAGATGGAGAGGAACAAGCGTGAGTCTAATCGTTTGTTGGCACGTATCGAGGAGAACACCGCACCTCAGTTCAAAGGGTCTGCTACCATTCATGATTTCATTCGCTTGCACCCACCTACTTTTCATCATTCCATCGAGCCACTCGATGCAGATGACTGGCTCCGTAGCATCACCCATAAGCTGCGTTCTACGAACGTAGCTGAAGATGACAAGGTCACTTATGCCACATACCACCTGAAAGGTCCTGCTAGTCTTTGGTGGCAGAACTATGAGACTTTGCTTCCAGCCGGCCAGATTCCTACCTGGAAGGATTTCACTGAGTCTTTTCGTGAGCATCACATTCCCCAGGCCCTTCTTGATCGCAAGAGAGAAGAGTTCTGTAGTTTCACCCAGAGTAAGATGGCTGTTGATGCTTATAGCAGAGAGTTTGAGAACCTCGCCCGTTATGCCACAGAAGAAGTGTCCACGGACGCCAAGAAGCAAGCTAGGTTCCGGAAGGGTCTCAACCCCAAGTTGCGTCGTGATCTCCGCCTGCATCATTGTGATACATTCCAAGCCCTTGTGAACAAAGCCATCAATGCAGAGACAGCTCAGCTCACTTACGAGGAGTCTCGTAAGCACACCCGTGATTTGGGATCCTCCTCTGGCTCTAGCTCCCAGAAG
>NW_025297671.1:0-963 GCF_018294505.1 Triticum aestivum | reverse complement strand
CGGAAGTAACTTGTCTGAGTACAGACAACTAGTAAAATAAAAGAGGCTTGGAAAGCCTAGCTATACTACGTGGTCCTTCACAAGCTCAGGGTCACCACCTGGGTCCTTAGCCTACTCGTTGATGTCAACGTCTACATAGAACCCATCAGAAGGGGTTGCAGCGTCTTCTGTAAAAATGTAGATTATAGCAACATGAGTACAAAGGTACTCAGCAAGACTTACATCAGATCCTACATACATGCATAGTATCAAGAAGGGTTGGTGGAGTTATTGCAGCAAGCCAGCTTTGACTCTTGGCTAGACTATCCTACGATACTCCAACTTGAAATAGTTTTGCGCACACGAGTCCACTACTCACCACTTCAATACACTACCGAGGATCCACCTCCGTCTTCCTACGGAAGAGCCATCCTCGGCACTCACACTTAGTTTGAGGCTTTTAATAGTTTCCATTTACTTGTCTATGAACTGTATAGGCAACCAAGTAGTCCTTTACCGCAGACGCGGCTATTCGAATAGATCATGTTAACCCTGCAGGGGGTACTTCTTCATACACGCTCTCACCACTTACCGTCGTTTACACGACATGTACTCGGCATCCTTCAAGCGGAAGCCCAACGTGGGTGTCGGCCACGACCTACCTAATCACCTAAGCCTCCAGTCCAGGTTTATCGCCTATTCAGGTTCCATCCGCAGGGAGTCCGGCCGAGGTTTCCCATACGGCCCCGAACGATGTGAACAGGGTTCCCGAGATACCTAACGGGTATTCGGTACACCCGGCCACGTACCTACCGCATCACAGCCCACCCCTACGGTCAGCGCTGTCCACGGCCTCCAGTAGGCTACAAACACCAGAAACTACTTGCAACTCCTGGACGGAGAACTAGGGTGAATAAGAAGTCGAGAGGGTCCATTGGTTTCGGGCCCAATGCATGGTAGTAGCTGATTCTTAAATCACACATA
>NW_025297670.1:0-963 GCF_018294505.1 Triticum aestivum | reverse complement strand
CTTTGTGGCGGAGCGACAGGACAGGTTGAGACCGCCTAGGAGAGAGGTGGGCCTGGCCCTGTTCGGCGTTCGCAGACACTTAACACGCTTAACGAGATCTTGGTATTTGATCTGAGTCTGGCTACGAGCCTATACGCACTAACCATCTACGTGGGAGTAGTTATGGGTATCCCGACGTCGTGGTATCAGCCGAAGCACTTCAGACGTCAGCGACGGAGCGGCGCGCGCCGAATTGGACTGGAACGCCACTAGGCTAGGTCTGCTTTCGGCCGCCCACGCAACGTGCAGGTGTGCTCAGGGCGATGGGCCCAGACCCCTGCGCGCTTAGGTTTAGACCGGCGTGCTGGCCTCTCTGTTTTGCCTAGGTGGGGCTGCGACGTGTTGATCTTCCGCGGCCGGGCATGACCCAGGAAAGTGTGTCCGGCCAAATGGGATCGAGCGTGTTGGGCTATGTGGTGCACCCCTACAGGGAAGTTAATCTATTCGAATAGCCGTGATCTTAGGTAACAGGACGACTTGGAGTTGTACCTTGACCTTATGACAACTAGAACCGGATACTTAATAAAACACACCCTTCCAAGTGCCAGATACAACCGGTGGTCGCTCTACCTCAGGGATATGAGGAGGGGATCGCCGGGTAGGATTATGCTATGAGATGTTACTTGGAGATGCTACTTGGAGGACTTCGACCTACCCTCTTCTGCCTGTTGCAAGACGAAGGTGACCAGAAGCGTAGTCTTCGATAAGACTAGCTATCCCCCTCTTATTCTGGCATTCTGCAGTTCAGTCCACTGATATGGCCTCCTTACACATAGACCCATGCATATGTAGTGTAGTTCCTTGCTTGCGAGTACTTTGGATGAGTACTCACGGTTGCTTTCTCCCCCCTTTTTTCCCCTTTCCTTCTTTCTGGTTGTCGCAACCAGATGCTGGAGTCCAGGAGCCAGACGCCACCGTCGACGA
>NW_025297669.1:0-963 GCF_018294505.1 Triticum aestivum | reverse complement strand
GAACTGTAGCAACGGTGCACAGTTAGGGGAGAACACTTCTTGAAATTTTGTAAGGGATCATCTTATTTACTACCGTCGTCCTAAGCAAACAAGATGCATAAACATGATAAACATCACATGCAATCAAATAGTGACATGATATGGCCAATATCATTTTGCTCCTTTTGATCTTCATCTTCGGGGCTCCATGATCATCATCGTCACCGGCACGACACCATGATCTCCATCATCATGATCTCCATCATCGTGTCTTCATGAAGTTGTCACGCCAACGACTACTTCTACTTCTATGACTAACGCGTTTAGCAATAAAGTAAAGTAGTTTACATGGCGTTCTTCAATGACACGCAGGTCATACAATAAATAAAGACAACTACTATGGCTCCTGCCGGTTGTCATACTCATCGACATGCAAGTCGTGAATCCTATTACAAGAACATGATCAATCTCATACATCACATATCATTCATCACATTCTTATTGGCCATATCACATCACATAGCATACCCTCCAAAAACAAGTTAGACGTCCTCTAATTGTTGTTGCATGTTTTACGTGGCTGCTATGGGTTTCTAGCAAGAACGTTTCTTACCTACGCAAGACCACAACGTGATATGCCAATTGCTATTTACCCTTCATAAGGACCCTTTTCATCGAATCCGTTCCGACTAAAGTGGGAGAGACTGGCACCCGCTAGCCACCTTATGCACCAAGTGCATGTCAATCGGTGGAACCTGTCTCACGTAAGAGTACGTGTAAGGTCGGTCCGGGCCGCTTCATCCCACAATACCGTCGAAACAAGATTGGACTAGTAACGGTAAGCATATTGAACAACATCAACGCCCACAACTACTTTGTGTTCTACTCGTGCAAAGAATCTACGCAATAGACCTAGCTCATGATGCCACTGTTGGGGAACGTAGCAGAAATTCAAAATTTTCCTACGTGTCACCAAGATCTATC
>NW_025297668.1:0-963 GCF_018294505.1 Triticum aestivum | reverse complement strand
TTTTCATATAAAAAACTTTTTCATTCGAGTTAGTATGCAAAAGTTATGCCCATTTTTACAAATTTTAGAGAGATTTTGCAAATATAGTCAAAAATCACATTTGCAAATTTTCCCAACAACTAGACCACATATCATATGGGAAACTTATTTTCTTTTATTTTTTTGACATTTCCATCATTTTCGTTTATTTTTTTTAAACTGAAAAGGCGATCCACCGGGGGGTAGAGTTTGAAAATGGGACCTTTAGTACCGGTTCGTGGCACGAACCGGGACTAAAGGTCTCATCCCCATTAGTCCCGGTTCGTGCCTCAAACCGGGACTAAAGGTCTAATCTTTAGTCCCGGTTTGAGGCACGAACCGGGACCAATGGTTGTGGGCCAGGAGCGATGCCCATTGGTCCCGGTTCATCCCACCAACCGGGACCAAAAGGTCCAGATGAACCGGGACCAATGGCCCACGTGGCCCGGCCGGCCCCCTGGGCTCAGGAACCGGGACCAATGCCCCCATTGGTCCCGGTTCTAGACTGAACCGGAACTAATGGGGTTACCCGGCCTGGACCAAAGCCCCCTTTTCTACTAGTGAACGGACGCGTCGGGTCTACACGGATGGGATCTTGCTGTGGCTTTGGCCTAGACTTGGTCTGTCATCTCGCAATGACATGCACTAACACGGAGAAGCAGTTATTCACCGTGGACTACACCCTCTCGATGCCGAATAACGCTCTAGACCGCCGGGGCCACCGGAAGGGTGCCCGATATGGAGACCGCCCGAGGGGAGGGAGGGCACCCCTACATGCCTGTGGCCCATGTATATGCATGCAGGGGTGGTGTGCTATTTGAATAAGAAACGCACATCCTTGACGTGGCACGTGCCTCACAAACCACACACACGGGCGGGAACGTCAAGGACCGGCTGCGTCCGTTCCCGAGACAGAATCTTCGGTGGGTGATCCCGTGACAGAAT
>NW_025297667.1:0-963 GCF_018294505.1 Triticum aestivum | reverse complement strand
CATCCACAATAAGCATACTATCATCATTGCAATGACCAACACTACTCACCATATCATTACCTTGTGGCAAACCACATGTAGGTGAAGTAGAAGAAGTTGAGAAGACTATATGACCGGAGGTGGAGGAAGAACAACCATCCCCACAAATCTTGGACACACCATATTTATCTTGAAGCTTTGTCCATAACTCATGAGCATCCCGGAACGGCATGAGTTGAAATATAACTACATTGCTCAAAGCATCGAAAAGCACATTAGAGGCTTGAGCATTGAGATAAGAGTTTTTCTCATCCTCTAAAGATAATCTTTGGGGATCCTTTGGAGGAGAAAAACCCATATCTACAATTCGCTCTAAATTTGGGTCCATGACCCTAAAGAGATTAAGCATGCGAATAACCCAAAAATCAAAATTTGTGCCATTGAAACTAAGAGTGTGAGAGAATCCTAATCCCCTAGTCGACATCTTTACTCTCTAGGCGGTTAAGCCCAACAAAGAGAGACGAGCCTCTGATACCAATTGAAAGATCGTGAATGTCGCCTAGAGGGGGGGGGGGTGAATAGGCGTTTTAAAATAATTACGGTAGAGGCTCGAACAAATGCGGAATAAACCTAACGGTTAATTTGTCAAGCACAAAACCTACAACAACTAGGCTCACCTATGTGCACCAACAACTTATGCTAAGCAAGGTAAGCAACAAAGTGATAGCAAGATATATGACAAATAACAATATGGCTATCACAAAGTAAAGTGCATAAGTAAAGGGCTCGGGTAAGAGATAACCGAGGCACGAGGAGACGATGATGTATCCCGAAGTTCACACCCTTGCGGATGCTAATCTCCGTTTGGAGCGGTGTGGAGGCACAATGCTCCCCAAGAAGCCACTAGGGCCACCGTAATCTCCTCACGCCCTCGCACAATGCAAGATGCCGTGATTCCACTAAGGGACCCTTGAGGGCGGTCAC
>NW_025297666.1:0-963 GCF_018294505.1 Triticum aestivum | reverse complement strand
TCTAGTAAACTCTTGGGTATTAGTCACATGGCGATGTGACCTGTGAGTGTTAATCACATGGCGATGTGAACTAGATTATTGACTCTAGTGCAAGTGGGAGACTGTTGGAAATATGCCCTAGAGGCAATAATAAAAGTATTATTATTATATTTCCTTGTTCATGATAATTTTCTTTTATTCATGCTATAACTGTATTATCCGGAAATCGTAATACACGTGTGAATACATAGACCACAATATGTCCCTAGTGAGCCTCTAGTTGACTAGCTCGTTGTGATCAACAGATAGTCATGGTTTCCTGGCTATGGGCATTGGATGTCGTTGATAACGGGATCACATCATTAGGAGAATGATGTGATGGACAAGACCCAATCCTAAGACTAGCACAAAAGATCGTGTAGTTCATTTGCTAGAGCTTTGCCAATGTCAAGTATCTCTTTCTTCGACCATGAGAGCGTGTAACTCCTGGATACCATAGGAGTGCTTTGGGTGTATCAAACATCACAACGTAACTGGGTGACTATAAAGGTGCACTACAGGTATCTCCGAAAGTATCTATTGTTTTATGCGGATCGAGACTGGGATTTGTCACTCTGTGTAAACGGAGAGGTATCTCTGGGCCCACTCGGTAGGACATCATCATATGCGCAATGTGACCAAGGAGTTGATCACGGGATGATGTGTTACGGAACGAGTAAAGTGACTTGCCGGTAACGAGATTGAACAAGGTATTGGATACCGACGATCGAATCTCGGGCAAGTAACATACCGATAGACAAAGGGAATTGAATACGGGATTGATTAAGTCCTTGACATCGTGGTTCATCTGATGAGATCATCGTGGAACATGTGGGAGCCATCATGGGTATCCAGATCCCGCTGTTGGTTATTGACCGGAGAACGTCTCGGTCATGTCTACATGTCTCCCGAACCCGTAGGGTCTACACACTTAAGGTTCGATGA
>NW_025297665.1:0-963 GCF_018294505.1 Triticum aestivum | reverse complement strand
GGGGGGGGCTTGCCTGGTTGCTCTGGCAAGAGAGAGGGGTCGTCAACTCCATAGTCGAACTGGTCAGCAGCAGCGTCGGTCTCGTAGTCTACCGGAGAGAAGAGGGGGAAGAAATAATGAATACAGAGCAAACAAAGCACCACAAAATATATCAAGGCAATACGCGGTGTTCGGTGTGCCCTAACGCGGTAGTAGGTGATACCGGTGAAGGGGGGAAAACCCCCGGGAAAGTATTCCCGGTGTTTCGTGTTTTCGGGCAGAGGAGCCGGAGGGGGAAAGTTGCGGGTTCGATAGGTTAGGGGGGTGTGGCGGACGAACGGACTGCGTATCCGGAATCGTCTCGTCGTTCTGAGCAACTTTCATGTACAAAGTTTTTTCATCCGAGCTACGGTTTATTTTATATTAATTTTAAAAGATTAAAATCATTTTTAGCATTTATTTAATTATTTTAATCCAACATTATCCAGAACAGTGCACGCTGACGTCAGCATGACGTCAGCAGTCAACAGAAGCATTGACTGGTCAACTGACGTGTGGGTCCCGTTTGTCATTGACTGATTAGGCTAATTAGCAGTTAATTAAGTTAACTACTGTTTAATTAAACTAATTAGCTAATTATGATTAGTTAACTTAATTAATCCCTTAATTAGTTAATTAATTTAATTTATTATTATTTATTTAATTATTTTATTATTATTGCTTTTTTTCTTTTTTTTAATAAAAACGTTCGAGGGTGGGGCCCCTTGTCATAGGCCCCTAGGCCTAACGGGTGCATGGGCGCACGGGCGCCCGATCCGGATGAAGCCCCAGTGGGCGCGGGCGCTGGAAGTGGCCGCCGGCTCGGCAGTGGCCCGTGGGGCTGGAGGCGGGGCAGCACGGTGGAGCGGTGGCGGCGAGGCCGGGCCGCGGCGACTACGGAAATCCAGGGGGCGCGGGCACCGGACACAGCCGCGGGGGCGACGG
>NW_025297664.1:0-963 GCF_018294505.1 Triticum aestivum | reverse complement strand
GCATGAGCTTGAAAAACCAGTTTCAGCTCCTCGAACATCTCGTATGCTCCATGTTTCTCAAAACGCTTTTGGAGACCCGGTTCTAAGCTGTAAAGCATGCCGCACTGAACGAGGGAGTAATCATCAGCACGCTGCTGCCAAGCGTTCATAACGTCTTGGTTCTCAGGGATTGGTGCTTCACCTAGCGGTGCTTCTAAGACATAATCTTTCTTGGCAACTATGAGGATGAGCCTCAGGTTCCGGACCCAGTCCGTATAGTTGCTGCCATCATCTTTCAGCTTGGTTTTCTCTAGGAACGCGTTGAAATTGAGGACAACGTGGGCCATTTGATCTACAATACATAGTGTAAAGATTTTTTAGACTAAGTTCATGATAATTAAGTTCATATAATCAAATTATTTAATGAACTCCCACTCAGATAGACATCCCTCTAGTTATCTAAGTGAAACATGATCCGAACTCAACTAGGCCATGTCCGATCATCACGTGAGACGGACTAGTCAAGATCGGTGAACATCCCCATGTTGATCGTATCTTCTATACGACTCATGCTCGACCTTTCGGTCCTCCGTGTTCCGAGGCCATGTCTGTACATGCTAGGCTCGTCAAGTCAACCTAAGTGTATTGCGTGTGTTCCGAGGCCATGTCTGTACATGCTAGGCTCGTCAACACCCGTTGTATGCGAACGTAAGAATCTATCACACCCGATCATCACGTGGTGCTTCGAAACGACGAACCTTCGCAACGGTGCACAGTTAGGGTGAACACTTTCTTGAAATTATTATAAGGGATCATCCTACTTGCTACCGTCGTACTAAGCAAATAAGATGCAAAAACATGATAAACATCACATGCAATCAAATAGTGACATGATATGGCCAATATCATCATGCTCCTTTGATCTCCATCTTCGGGGCACCATGATCATCTTCGTCACCGGCATGACACCATGATCTCCATCAT
>NW_025297663.1:0-963 GCF_018294505.1 Triticum aestivum | reverse complement strand
CAGGCGGCGGGGTCATGGTCGCCGCCAGCGCGGCGAGGGGCGCCGTCGAGGGAGAGGGCACGGGGTGCGATGCCGAGGGCGGGGGCCGGCGAGCAGGCTCCGGCGTCGGGGTTCGGCCCGATCCAGTTCTGGATCGCGGGGGATGGGGAGCGAGAGGGGGAGTGGGGTTTCATCCCCGATCCAGATCGGATCGGGAGGGGGAGAGGGAGTGGCGATGTGGGGAGGGAGTGGGAGCGAGTGGGTTAGGGTTTCGGTCGCCACGGGGTTATGGGGAGTGGGGTGGCCGGCTGGGCCGGCTAGGCGGCCTGCTGGGCCGAAGCCCAGTGAGGGGGGGTCCTTTTGTTTTTGTCTGTTTTATCATTTATCTTTTTATTTATTTTCTTTTCTATTTTAAATCGTTTTAAATTACTTACGCATTTTATAAAAATGGGTTTGTTGCACCATAATTACCTTTGTAATATTTAGTACAATCCAAACATTTTTGTTTTAATTTTTGAAAACTTTTATTGTTATCATTAATTTGAATTTTGAATTTTGGACCGGATTTGTCCTAACGATAGCTTAGCAGCAGTAATCGTGGTGACGTGGCACCATTAGCGTGGGATCACTGTAGCCTAATTATCCGGGCGTCACAATTCTCCTCCACTACAAGAAATCTCGTCCCGAGATTTAAGAGGGGGAGTAAGGGGGAACGGATTTGGTTTCGAAATTCTAACGAGTCTTCTCGGACTTTGTTGCTCTTCTCAAAGAGGTCGATCCATAACGTTGATGTCTTCAGAGCTCGGCTTCAGGTCATCATGATGAAGTCGTCCTCTTTTTCTCTTTGGGGAACTCCAACGTACTTACGAATAGGTAAGGGGCAGCTCGGCTACAACAGAATGCTTATGAGGGAAACATTCTGGGGTTAACCCATGAATGAGCATAAGATTATCTCTCGTTTTGAACAAATAAAATACATCGAGA
>NW_025297662.1:0-963 GCF_018294505.1 Triticum aestivum | reverse complement strand
GTGACGTTTGGTAGTACCCAAAGTGTTCCTCCGGTAAACGGGAGTTGCATAATCTCATAGTCATAGGAACATGTATAAGTCATGAAGAAAGCAATAGCAACATACTAAACGATCGGGTGCTAAGCTAATGGAATGGGTCATGTCAATCAGATCATTCTACTAATGATGTGACCTCGTTAATCAAATAACAACTCATTGTTCATGGTTAGGAAACATAACCATCTTTGATTAACGAGCTAGTCAAGTAGAGGCATACTAGTGACACTTTGTTTGTCTATGTATTCACACATGTATTATGTTTCCGGTAAATACAATTCTAGCATGAATAATAAACATTCATCATGATTATAAGGAAATAAATAATAACTTTATTATTGCCTCTAGGGCATATTTCCTTCAGTCTCCCACTTGCACTAGAGTCAATAATCTAGATTACACTGTAATGATTCTAACACCCATGGAGCTTTGGTGCTGATCATGTTTTGCTCGTGGAAGAGGCTTAGTCAACGGGTATGCAACATTCAGATCCGTATGTATCTTGCAAATCTCTATGTCTCCCACCTGGACTAGATCCCGGATGGAGTTGAAGCGTCTCTTGATGTGTTTGGTCCTTTTGTGAAATCTGGATTCCTTTGCCAAGGCAATTGCACTAGTATTGTCACAAAAGATTTTCATTGGACCCGATGCACTAGGTATGACACCTAGATCGGATATGAACTCCTTCATCCAGACTCCTTCATTTGCTGCTTCCGAAGCAGCTATGTATTCCGCTTCACATGTAGATCCCGCTACGACGCTTTGTTTAGAACTGCACCAACTGACAGCTCCACCGTTTAATGTAAACACGTATCCGGTTTGCGATTTAGAATCGTCCGGATCAGTGTCAAAGCTTGCATCAACGTAACCTTTTACGATGAGCTCTTTGTCACCTCCATATATGAGAAACATATCCTTAGTCCTTTT
>NW_025297661.1:0-963 GCF_018294505.1 Triticum aestivum | reverse complement strand
AACTAGTTCCTGCCGGAACCCAGACAGCCCTACGGCTCTACGAAACTCTTTTCGTGGGAGGGAGAGAAGAAGCCAGATAATGCATGGCATGTGTATGAGAGCAAGGGATGAGTGTGGAGGGCTGCCCCTCCACCTCTATTTATAGGAAATCCCAAGGGGGTAGGGTAGTTTCACAAAAAACCCAAAATGCACATGAATGAAGTCCTTCCACAAGGACCTAGGAGTGAAACCAAGGAACAAGAGGGTCCCCAAGGGGGGATACCCCATGTGGCCGGCCACACCCCCATGAGGGGCCCAAAAAATGGCTCCTATCCATCCATGTCATCCCCAAGATCTTTTGGAGCAAAGCCCCAAAAGGTGGCTTTCCATAAAGTAACCATAAAGCTGATTTTCACTATTCACGACGACATTTTTCAGCGTCTGATCGAACTGAAAATATTTATGTGGCTTAAGAACATTTCCAGTACCCACTAAAATGATTTTCAACGCATTCCGAAACAATTCCGGTTTTAGTGATTTTCATCTGCGAAACGCATCTGAAGTGGCTCCGGCAGCTCCGGAACATTTCCGGTTTTTATCTTAGAAAATTCCAAAAAGCTTCCAGAATGATTCTGGCATCCTCCAAGAATTATCAGGCATGTGCCGAAACCAATTTGACTTAATGGTGTATCCCGAAACAACTTTTCGGTATCATCGAAACTTATCCGATGACCTCTCTCTGCGGTACGATTCCGCTGTCCGAAACTTTTCGGTGTCCGAAACTTTTTCGGTGATTTTCTCTCAGACTCCCTGTCTAGTATTCAGCAGATAGATGACCCTTAAGCGTGTGACCCTATAGGTTCGGTGAAGTATAGACATGACCCGGAACCCCTTCCGATCAATGATCAACATCGGAGCCGTGGACACCCATATTGACCCCTATACCCACACGAATAAATATTCGAGTGAACCTCCAGTTGCCGT
>NW_025297660.1:0-963 GCF_018294505.1 Triticum aestivum | reverse complement strand
AGTTGCATATCTGAGACTAGGCATGCAACTGCAAGTGTCACGTTTGACTGCAATTGCATGTCCCCCAAAATAGGTTGTAAAATGTAACGAAAGTGGTCGTTCCAACAACGGTAACATCAGAGAATCTCACATTTTGAGGCCAGTTCATGATCGTACAGTGCAAAGTGAGGGTCCTCAACAGAGTGCAACACATGGAAGATGGTGGAGAAGCTTTGTTGCAGACAACAATCTGTGGAAGGTTCACCTGGTGTTCTTCGGTGGTGGGCGGTGATAGATGGTGAAGTTGTCTGTCTGATACTAGGCATGCAACTACAAGTGTCGCCCTCGACTGCAACTAACTTTGTTTTATCGGAGAACGGCTAGAGAGACACGCAGTTTCATGTCTAACACTAGGCATGCAACTGCAAGTGTCGTCTTCGAGTGCAATTGCATGTCTACTCAAATGACTGCAACTAACACTTGTTTTAGATTAGCGAGGGGAGAGGGGGCAGTTGCATATCTGAGACTAGGCATGCAACTGCAAGTGTCACGTTTGACTGCAATTGCATGTCCCCCAAAATAGGTTGTAAAATGTAACGAAAGTGGTCGTTCCGACAACGGTAACATCAGAGAATCTCACATTTTGAGGCCAGTTCATGATCGTACAGTGCAAAGTGAGGGTCCTCAACAGAGTGCAACACATGGAAGATGGTGGAGAAGCTTTGTTGCAGACAACAATCTGTGGAAGGTTCACCTGGTGTTCTTCGGTGGTGGGCGGTGAGAGATGGTGAAGTTGTCTGTCTGATACTAGGCATGCAACTACAAGTGTCGCCCTCGACTGCAACTAACTTTGTTTTATCGGAGAACGGCTAGAGAGACACGCAGTTGCATGTCTAACACTAGGCATGCAACTGCAAGTGTCGTCTTCGAGTGCAATTGCATGTCTACTCAAATGACTGCAACTAACACTTGTTTTAGATTAGC
>NW_025297659.1:0-963 GCF_018294505.1 Triticum aestivum | reverse complement strand
GAGTGTTGATGACCAACACGTAAGGACACCTTGGGGTTCAACAACCATGGAAATCGCTTCGGGACCCCAAAATGGCGAGTAATAGTCCACGAAACCCGTCAGAATTGGCCAAAACTCTCAGTGTTGACGACGGACACATAAACGAACCCCGGGGTTCATCGATCGTGGAAATTGCTCTAGGTCCCCAAAACGCTGAGTGATAGTGCACAAAACGGACTAGAATCGGCCGAATATGTGAGTGTTGATCACCGACACGTAAACGCACCAAGGGTTCGTCAATCATCGAAATGACTCCAAGACCCCAAAATAGAGTAATAGTCCAAGAAACGGGCCAGAATCGGCCCAAACTGTGATTGTTGATGACCGACACGTAAGCGCACCTTGGAGTTCGACAACCATGGAAATCGCTTTGGGACCCCAAAACGGTGAGTAATAGTCCATGAAACGGGCCAGAATCGGCCAAAATTGCGAGTGTTGATGACCAACACGTAAGCACACCTTGGAGTTCAACAACAATGGAAATCACTTCGGGACCCCAAAACCGTGAGTAATAGTCCACGAAACATGTCAGAATTGGCCAAAACTGTGAGTGTTGACGACAAACACATAAACGAACCCCGGGGTTCATCAATCGTGGAAATCCCTCTGGGTCTCCAAAACATTGAGTAATAGTGCATGAAACGGACACGATTCGGCCAAATATATGAGTGTTGATGACCGACACGTAAACGCACCCTGGGGTTCGTCAATCATGGAAATGACTCTGAGACCCCAAAATAGAGTAGTAGTCCAAGAAACGGGCCAGAATCGGCCCAAACTGTGATTGTTGATGACCGACACGTAAGCGCACCTTGGAGTTCGACAACCATGGAAATCGCTTTGGGACCCCAAAACGGTGAGTAATAGTCCATGAAACGGGCCAGAATCGGCCAAAACTGCGAGTGTTGATGACCAACACGTAAG
>NW_025297658.1:0-963 GCF_018294505.1 Triticum aestivum | reverse complement strand
GGAGTTCTGATGGGATCCGGTGCTTTAGTGCTGGTATGATCACATCCGACATGTTTCCCCGTCTTCGTCCCTTATGCTTGCCACTCCCAGGTCCGCTCCAAAGACGATTCTACATTCTCACTACCATTACAACCGTTCCCTAACAATGGATAATGTCCTATACTACTTACTCTCCCGCTCAATCACGGAGACGAGTTTTCCACGGTTTCCACCCCTCCCTCCATACCGCAGCAACACGAGTTTTTTCCACCCGTTTCAGAACGCGCTCTTCGCGCCACAAAGCCGCCCCAAGACGCGCGAGCAATGAGCATCGAGCTTAAACATATCGCAAACGTCAAACATAATATAACGGGATTAATATATATCGCGCACGTGCGACATGTTTGTCACAAGGCGCAAAAAATAATTATAAAAGGAATGCAACACGAGGACTTCCCAGGAGGTCACCCATCCTAGTACTACTCTCGGCCAAGCACGCTTAACTTCGGAGTTCTGATGGGATCCGGTGCTTTAGTGCTGGTATGATCGCATCCGACATGTTTCCTCGTCTTCGTCCCTTATGCTTGCCACTCCCAGGTCCGCTCCAAAGACGATTCTACATTCTCACTACCATTACAACCGTTCCCTAACAATGGATAATGCCCTATACTACTTACTCTCCCGCTCAATCACGGAGACGAGTTTTCCACGGTTTCCACCCCTCCCTCCATACCGCAGCAACACGAGTTTTTTCCACCCCTTTCAGAACGCGCTCTTCGCGCCACAAAGCCGCCCCAAGACGCGCGAGCAATGAGCATCGAGCTTAAACATATCGCAAACGTCAAACATAATATAACGGGATTAATATATATCGCGCACGTGCGACATGTTTGTCACAAGGCGCAAAAAATAATTATAAAAGGAATGCAACACGAGGACTTCCCAGGAGGTCACCCATCCTAGTACTACTCTCGCCCAAGCACG
>NW_025297657.1:0-963 GCF_018294505.1 Triticum aestivum | reverse complement strand
CATAAAGGATTGAAAAATGATGATGTGGCTTTGAATGGTGCATTTTGAACACACAAAAATCAGGAGTTCAAATAAGTTTTAAAAAATGAAATCCCTTTGTAACAGACGAGTTTCCGTATGGAATCCTGATACTTTGAAAGAGATTGTACGTTTTGTACACGAAGTTAATCCAGTTTTTGTCGTAACCCTCTCAACTCTCTTGCCTATGCTATGTGGATGAAATGATGATACCATGCCAACTTTCAACATTTTCAGAGTTCATTTGAAATGCTTTTCAATTTTAGGGTCTTATAGCTCAAAATAATTAGTAAATGCATGAAAAATAACAAATGAAGTCAGAAAGGATTGAAAAATGATGATGTGGCTTTGAATGGTGCATTTTGAACACACAAAAAGTCAGGAGTTCAAATAAGTTTAAAAAAATGAAATCCCTTTGTAACAGACGAGTTTCCGTATGAAATCCTCATACTTTGAAAGAGATTGTTCGTTTCGTACACGAAGTGCATCCAGTTTCAGCCATAACCCTCTCAACTTTCTTGCACATGCTATGTGTATGAAATGATGATTCCATGTCAACTTTCAACCTTTTCAGAGTTCATTTGAAATGCTTTTCAATTTTAGGGTCTTATAGCTCAAAATAATTAGTAAATGCATGAAAAATAACAAATGAAGTCAGAAAGGATTGAAAAATGATGATGTGGATTTGAATGGTGCATTTTGAACACACAAAAAGTCAGGAGTTCAAATAAGTTTTAAAAAATGAAATCCCTTTGTAACAGACGAGTTTCCGTATGAAATCCTGATACTTTGCAAGAGATTGTCCGTTTTGTACACGAAGTGCATCCAGGTTTTGCCGTAACCCTCTCAACTTTCTTGCACATGCTATGTGGATGAAATGATGATACCATGCCAACTTTCAACCTTTTCGGAGTTCATTTGAAATGCTTTTCAATTTTAGGGTCT
>NW_025297656.1:0-963 GCF_018294505.1 Triticum aestivum | reverse complement strand
TGCATCTAGCTATGATTTAAATGAAGTTGGTTTGAACACATGATTCAATTTCCAACTCCATATATGATTATTTAAATGCCCTTTATTTGTTTTGTCCAAAACAGAGGACAAACATTGTTCAAACATGCATGAAAATGGTACAGATGGATTCCTTGAATTTTTCTGATAATTTTTCATATATAAATTATTTAATTTGGAGTTACGGTTGAATTTCTATGAATTTTAGAAGTTTTAGGCATTTTCTGGAATTTCCTGAATATTTAGAATTAAAATAATTCCAGAAAATGATTTATGGCGTCAGCACCACGTCACTGTGACGTCAGCAGAGTCAACTGGGCTGGTCCGGTCAAACCTGACGTGTGGGGTCCACACGTCAGTGACACAGGTTAGACAGGGGGGGTTAGTTTAGTTTAATTAAAGATTAGGGGCACTAGGGCCCACATGTCAGTGGCTCTAGGCCTGGGTTAGCAGGGTGGTTAGGCCCTAATGACCGGCCACGTCAGCTCTCGCCGGAGTTTAGCCGACGACGACCACAGAGCACGGCGGGGGACGCCGGACTTGCGCTAGGGCATCGGATCGACGCGCCAAGGGCACCAGGAGGTAGCCCGTGCCCGTGCGCATCTAGGGGGGCCAACGGGAGGTGCGGGGGTGGCCGGGGTTCGCCGGAGTGGAGCCCGAGGCGGCGGCCGGAGCTCGGGGTTGGGGCGAGTTAGTGCTACGGTGCGCAAACGAGCGAGGTGAGCGGCTAGCGGGGCGCTACGCGGTGCGGGGAGCGAGTTAGGCATGCCAGGGTGACCAAATGGTCACCGGAGCTACGCCGGCGACGAGCTCAGGCGGCGGCGTGCTACGGCCAGCTATGAAATGGCGGCTACGGCGAGCGGCAAGCCACGGGGTTAGGGGCAAAACGTGCAGGAGCTCACGGTGGTTCGGATGGGGTAGATGACGAGCTCGGGGAAGCGGAGA
>NW_025297655.1:0-963 GCF_018294505.1 Triticum aestivum | reverse complement strand
GTTTGTTTCATCCTCCTTTATTGGCCAGTAATTGTTTCTTTTTTGCCTCTGTTAAAACAGGGATATCTATTCAACTTGTTGCTATAGCAAACTTAAATGTCACACCGGCGACCTTGCTTGATTTCAGTGCAACTGCACAAAACGAGATTGGATTTCCTATTCGTGTTGGCAGATTCGTACGTGATCTTGTGTGCGTCATGACAGGTTGGTACTTGCCTTCATCCACATGATTGTGCAGTGTGTTTTGAGATGTTGTGCTACTTGTATTGGTACTGTTTTAAATAAATGTTGAATTGAAGCTATTGTTTTGCTTTCTTTTCCCATTAAGTAGTGAACAAAAATGGTACCAACCCAGACATGATGCTTGTTGCTTTGTTACAACAAAACTCTGCATCACCCCCTTTATAAGTAGATGGAAGCACATGGTGTTGTTGCGCCCACTCTCCCCAGGAACTGTTTATGCTTTTTGTTAATCTAATGCCGCTGGTAAAATTAAGCAATGCCACTCTCAGAATTAACTACTGAATCTTAGTTCAAAACTACATCACTTGTTAGGGATTGGCGGGATTACCATTTTTGTGACCGCATGTTTCATCCTCCTTTATTGGCCAGTAATTGATTCCTTTTTGCCTCTGTTAAAACATGGATATCTATTCAACTTGTTGCTATTGCGACATTTTGCTTCGATTAATTTTGGTGGAACTGCACAAAAGGAGACCGAATTTCCATATATGTGTTGAGATCTCTTTTAGGTCTTCCTCACGAGTTGTTTCAAATCTTGGTCTTGCAAGGTCAGTACCGATGAATAGAGTAGATGACTCACCTCCCGGGTCGCACGCGCGTTTGGCTCCGGAGGCTCCCCCAACCCTAGAACAGCCAAGCCCTCAGATCGCCTCCTCCGGCCGCTGCCGCCGCCGCCGCGCCCGGCTGCCGAAGGCGGCGGGTGCTGGCGGCACCCCCCCC
>NW_025297654.1:0-964 GCF_018294505.1 Triticum aestivum | reverse complement strand
TTTTTTTTTTCCCGAAACCTACTCCGGCAAGGAAACACGAATCGGAATCTAGATTGATCCCGAAAACAAACCTAATAAGCAAGGAACTCGGATTGGTGGTGGATATATGGTGGTGGTATATGGCAGCGGATTGGTGGTGGTATATGGATACGGATTCGGAGCGGTGGTGGTAGATGGCAGGGGCGATGATGATGGTGCGGCGACGGCGTGACAACTTGTGAACAGAACTCGAAACTCTAAAAGACTAGACGCTAAGACCAGCAACTGAACACGACGATGCAACCGCAAATTCAACAAAGCAAATACAGAAAAGATTATGCAAGGCTCAGATTGGTTCGGATGGGATGAACTAACCCTAATTTTTTTTGGCTTTTTCGTGGACTATAGGTATGAAGAACAGACTCGATCTAAACTACGAAAAACTGTAAAATCTCACCGAGCAAACTGGAAATCTGATACCACTTGATAGAGGCGAGGGTCCCGATCTTTCGATGAGATGATGGATATCACTTTGGTGGAAGTCGACTTTGACGATCCGACTACGAACGTGCGAGGACGTCGCGCCTTAGCAATCGCTAAACCAACTCCGAGAGGTTATTGACCACGCCGGAGCACGATCAACCTGACCACGAGGGTCTGTTTCCTGCGAGCAAACGAAGAACAAGCAAGAAACTAAGATTGCAATCTGGATATTGCGAATATAAGATGAAAGCTTTATTGATCAAGGTGGGGTTCTGTGACGCCTTTGTCTGGTCGTTGAACACAAACGAAGTACGCGAAGTTGCAGCTATGGCGAACTTTTAATCTAAACAAAACCCAAAGTCTAAACGATGCCCTAAGGGCTGTATATATGGAGGAAGAGGGGGGGAATTTCGTGGCCCTTGGTGGAGGGGTCCGAAATCAACCCTATCTCTTGTTTCCCCACACATACGGACTCTAAAAATAGCCTATACTTATGTATTTC
>NW_025297653.1:0-964 GCF_018294505.1 Triticum aestivum | reverse complement strand
GTTGCAGCTCCCTCCGTCTATGATGACGCGCACAGAACGTTCCTTCACAACTCCCTTGGTATGGAACAAATTGTGCCTCTGATTTTGCTCAGCTTGTGTGATCTGCACACTCAAAACACGTTGAGCAACTAAACATTCATACCTGTCAGCGTCTTCAGGAGCCATGTATTGCGTCTCATGATCAGAATCATCTCCACCATGTTCTTCACGTGTAATAAGAGCCAAAGTCTCCTCATCATAGTCACTAGCGGACTCATATCCACCATCCGCGGTAGCAATCATCACACGCGGAGATTTGCATTCTCTCGCATAATGACCTCCTCCCTTACAACGACGACAAATAATATCACTTGTGTGCCCTGTTGATGCCATGGAAGAAGAAGAACTCTATGTAGGCCCAGCAGGTGCGCTCTTGGTAGATAATGGTGGTTGTGCCTGTTTTCTTGTATCACCACTGGAGGAGGCACATGATTGAGGTGCTGGTGTAGTTGAAGTAGAAGATGCACGCGGTGTCCATGATGAAGGTCGGCCTGCAGAAAAGTTAGTTCGCGCCAATGCTTGTCGATCCTGCACTTCACGTTCAGCTTTACAAGCAAGATGAAATAAACGAGTGATATTAGTATACTCCTTATAGTCTAGAATGGTCTGAATCTCTCTATTTAATCCACCCAGAAAACGTGCAAGCATAGCTTCATTCTCCTCAACAATACCACATCTAATCATGCCAGTTTGTAATTCCTGATAATATTCTTCTACAGAATTTTTTCCTTGTCTTAAGCGCTGTAATTTTTGAAGCAATTCACGTTGATAATATGGTGGAACCCAACGAGTACGCATAGCAGTTTTCAAAGCAGCCCAAGTAGTTGGAATAGGATATAATCTACAATGTTCAGACCACCATACACATGCAAAACTAGTGAAAGCACAAACAGCAGCAGCAACTCGTCTCTCCTCAGGATATTGT
>NW_025297652.1:0-964 GCF_018294505.1 Triticum aestivum | reverse complement strand
TGTATTGAATTGGTGAGTAGTGGACTCGTGTGCGCAAAACCATTTCAAGTTGAAGTATCGTAGGATAGTCTAGCCAAGAGTCAAAGCTGGCTTGCTGCAATAACTCCACCAACCCTTCTTGATAATATGCATGTATGTAGGATCTGATGTAAGTCTTGCTGAGTACCTTTGTACTCATGTTGCTATAATTTACATTTTTACAGAAGACGCTGCAACCCCTTCTGATGGGTTCTATGTAGACGTTGACATCAACGAGTAGGCTAAAGGCCCAGGTGGTGATCCTGAGCTTGTGAAGGACCACGTAGTATAGCTAGGCTTTCCAAGCCTCTTTTATTTTACTAGTTGTCTGTACTCAGACAAATTACTTCCGCTGCTGGTTTGTATGACTGTATGACTTGAATGTTGGGTCGTGAGACCCGTACCTTTGTGTATGTTATGTATGGCTCCCTGAGCCTTAAATAAAGTACTTGTGTTGTAGAGACATGTTGTGATGCTTCGTTGTATTTGCACATATCGATCATATTGTGTGTATGATTGAAATGCTTGGTATGTGTGGGATCTGACTACCTAGTTGTTTATCTTTAGTAGCCTCTCTTACCGGGAAATGTCTCCTAGTGTTACCGCTGAGCCATGGTAGCTTGCTACTGCTCTGGAACACTTAGGCTGGCCGGCATGTGTCCTTCTTCGTTCCTGTGTCTGTCCCTTCGGGGAAATGTCACGCTTTGAGTACCGGAGTCCTGTTAGCCCGCTACAGCCCGGTTTACCGGAGTCCTGCTAGCCCAGTGCTACAGCCCGGACCCACTTGCTGATGACCGACACGTTCGAAGCTGGGTCATGGATGCCTGTCCCTGTAAGTCTGTGCCACTTTGGGTTTACGACTAGTCATGTCAGCCCGGGCTCCTTATCATATGGATGCTAGCGACACTATCATATACGTGAGCCAAAAGGCGCAAACGGTCCCGGG
>NW_025297651.1:0-964 GCF_018294505.1 Triticum aestivum | reverse complement strand
CTACTCTAATGCAAGCAGTATAGAGAAGAATAGGCGATATCTGGTGATCAAGGGGGGGGCTTGCCTGGTTGCTCTGGCAAGAGAGATGGGTCGTCGGTGACGTAGTCGTCCACAGGGGCATCAGCATCGTCACGGGGGCTACCGGAGAGAAGAGGGGGGAGAAACAGTAAATACATAGCAAGCAAGTGCATAACAGGTCAACAAGCAGAGCTAGACGTGTTCTAACGCGGTATGAGGTGGTACTGGTTAAGGGGGGAATCATCCGGGAAAGTATTCCCGGTGTTTCGTGTTTTCGGGCAGAGGAGCCGGAGGGGGAAAGTTGCGGGTTCGATAGGTTAGGGGGGTGTGGCGGACGAACGGACTGCGTATCCGGATTCGTCTCGTCGTTCTGAGCAACTTTCATGTTGAAAATATTTTAATCCGAGTTACGGATTAAAAGATATGATTTTCTAAAGATTATATTAATTTCTGGAATTTAATTAATTAATTATTTAATTCAAAAAAATGAATTTATGACGTCAGCATGATGTCATGCTGACGTCAGCAGTCAACAGGGTTGACTTGGTCAACCTGACGGTGGGTCCCGCATGTCATTGACTGATAACTAACTAACTAAATTAATTAATCTAATTAGTAGATTAGTCAGGTTAATTAAATGATTAATTAGTCTAACCAGGTTTAATTAAGTTAATTAATTCTTTAATTAATTAATTAATATTTTAATTATTTTAATTATTTATTTACTTTTTTTATTTTTATTTTTTTTTAAATCTTTTTTTTTTGTTCTAGGGCGTGGGCCCCGTTTGTCATGGGCCCAGAGGGGCCTTAGCGGGTCGTGTGGGCAGGTAGGTCTCGGGCGACGGGCGGGCGCCCGTTAACGGGCGCACCCGGGCGATGGCCAGCGGGCGTGGACGGGCGCCGGCACGACGTCAGCGAGGCCACGCCGAGGCGGGGCCGTGGCGAA
>NW_025297650.1:0-964 GCF_018294505.1 Triticum aestivum | reverse complement strand
GCTGCAACTTCGCGTACTTCGTTTGTGTTCAACGACCAGACAAAGGCGTCACAGAACCCCACCTTGATCAATAAAGCTTTCATCTTATATTCGCAATATCCAGATTGCAATCTTAGTTTCTTGCTTGTTCTTCGTTTGCTCGCAGGAAACAGACCCTCGTGGTCAGGTTGATCGTGCTCCGGCGTGGTCAATAACCTCTCGGAGTTGGTTTAGCGATTGCTAAGGCGCGACGTCCTCGCACGTTCGTAGTCGGATCGTCAAAGTCGACTTCCACCAAAGCGAAATCCACCATCTCATCGAAAGACGGGACACCTCCGCCTCTATCAAGTGGTATCAGATTTCCAGGTTGCTCGGTGAGATTTTACAGTTTTTCGTAGTTTAGATCGAGTCTGTTCTTCATACCTATAGTCCACGAAAAAGCCAAAAAAAAAATTAGGGTTAGTTCATCCCATCCGAACCAATCTAAGCCTTGCATAATCTTTTCTATATTTGCTTTGTTGAATTTGCGGTTGCATCGTCGTGTTCAGTTGCTGGTCTTAGCGTCTAGTCTTTTAGAGTTTCGAGTTCTGTTCACAAGTTGTCACGCCGTCGCCGCACCATCATCATCGCCCCTGCCATCTACCACCACCGCTCCGAATCCGTATCCATATACCACCACCAATCCGTGTCCATATACCACCACCGATCCATATCCATATACTACCACCGCTGCCATATACCACCACCATATACCCACCACCAATCCGAGTTCCTTGCTTATTAGGTTTGTTTTCGGGATCAATCTAGATTCCGATTCGTGTTTCCTTGCCGGAGTAGGTTTCGGAAAAAAAAAAATTCTGAGTGTTTTGAGACAGGTGCCATTATAGGAAGTTTTTTTTGACCCGTTTCCAGTTTTTGGGTCCGGGCAGTCAAAAAAAAAATTGGTCAAAAAAAATTTCGTGCCCATCCTGTCAGTTTGAGCTAA
>NW_025297649.1:0-964 GCF_018294505.1 Triticum aestivum | reverse complement strand
AATCATCATAATATTTTGTTACAGTTTCACTACCTTGTTTTAAGTGTTGCAACTTCTTAATCATGTCACGAGTATAATAAGCAGGGACGAAAGTATGTCGCATGGCAAGTTTCAAATCATCCCAAGTAGTAGGTATATAATCAGGGTGTAACCGACAATATTCACTCCACCAAACCAAAGCATAACCAGTGAAAGAACCAACCGCAACCTTAACCTTTTTATGTTCATCGAAATTATGGGAAGCAAATATATTTTTTATGTCGAACTCCCATTCAATATATAAAGCAGGTTTAAAACGGCCATTAAATGGTGGTATAGATACATTAACCTGATCATGTGCATTTGGATGTTTGTGCACCTCTCGTGACGGTTGTGGTATTTGCAAAGGTGGTGGCACGTCTCCCGCGATCGACGAAGCCCATGAATTGACTCTGGATCTTGTCATGATTAGTAGAACAAGAAACAAAACCCAAAAATAATGTTCCTATAACTACTAGGATGTGGTGGTAAAACGCTCACAGTAAAGCAAATATCAATGTCTTACAAGTTCTTACCATGCAGCAGGCGGTGATCGGCAACCAGCGGTGTCAAGTAACTCCAAATATTGAGTAAAGCGATTGCCAGGGGAGCGTACGTATACACGGTGTAGAAATATATGGAGCTGGGTTGGCTATATATGGTAGCAAAAGATTAGCAATAATCAATTCAAAGATGCAATGTTGAATAAACGCTCAACGACGGTACTGTGCTGGTCCTAGGCTAGACCGGACTAGAGACGCGAGCCTAGAACACTAATGAGGTCACGGCGTAGCACAACTAGCATCAATGAAGGATACTAAGTAGCTCTTGACAGCAAGATATAAGTGAAGATCACAACAGCAGTGAAGATAATGAGGTGAAACAACAGCCAAGCAGGATATATCAACAACTTTGTCTCCAACTTTCCTCTGAAAAAGTTTGTGCC
>NW_025297648.1:0-964 GCF_018294505.1 Triticum aestivum | reverse complement strand
TTTCGAAAGATCAATCCCTGCAGGGGAGTCCCAACTTAGCCCATGACAAGCTCTCACGGTCAACGAAGGAATAGACCTCCACCCGGGACACACCGATCAGACTCGGTAACCCGGTACAACAAGACATTTCGACAGGTTAAAACAAGTCCAGCAACACCGCCCGAATGTGCCGACAAATCCCGATAGGAGCTGCACATATCTCTTTCTCAGGGCACACTCAGATGAGACTAGCTACGAGTAAAACCAACCCTCAAGTTTCCCCGAGGTGGCCCCGCAGGCAGCTCAGTTCGGACCAACACTCAGAGGGAGCACTGGCCCAAGGGGGGGCTAAAATACGATGACCCTCGGGCTCCGGAAACCCAAGGGAAAAAGAGGCTAGGTGGCAAATGGTAAAACCAATGTTGGGCATTGCTGGAAAAGCTTTAATCAAGGCGAACTATCAAGGGGTTCCCATTATAGCCCAACCGTGTAAGGGACGCACAATCCGGGAACATAACACCGATATGACGGAAACTAGGGTGGCAAGAGTGGAACAAAACACTAGGCGAGAGGCCGAGCCTTCCACCCTTTACCAAGTATATAGGTGCATTAAGATAACATAGCAATATAATGATATCCCAACAAGCAATATAAATGTTCCAACAAGGAACGGCTCCAATCTTCACCTGCAACTAACAACGCTATAAGAAGGGCTGAGCAAAGCGGTAACATAGCCAATCAACGGTTTGCTAGGACAAAGGTGGGTTAGAGGTTCAACATGGCAATTGGGAGGCTGACAAGCAAATGGTAGGCATCGTAGCATTGGCAAAGCAAAAGAGCGAGCAAACTAGCATAGCAAAGATAGTAGTGATTTCGAGGGTATGATCATCTTGCCTGCACAGTTGTCAGAGTTGACTGGATCCTCACAAGCAAACTCAACGGGCTCCTCGGTAGCGAACTCGTCTCCCGGCTCTACCCAACAAGA
>NW_025297647.1:0-964 GCF_018294505.1 Triticum aestivum | reverse complement strand
TTGGTTGATGAACCCCAAGGTGTGCTTATGTGCATGACATTAACACTCGCCGTTTTGGCCTATTCTGGCCTCTTTTGTGGCCCACTAGCCACCGTTTTCGGGTCCCGGGCAATTTTTATAGTTGCTAAACCCCTAGGTGCGCTTACGTATCATTCATCAACACTCACCGTTTTGGCCGATTCTGACCCGTTTCATGGACTATTACTCATCGTTTTGAGGTAAGCAGCAGTTTCTACGGTTACTGAAACCCCGAGGTGCGCTTACATGTACGTCATTAACACTCGCTACTTTGGCCGATTGTAGCCTGTTTCGTGGACTATTACTCACCATTTTGGGGTCTCGGAGCGCTTTTTATGGTTGCTGAAGCCCAAGGTGTGCTTACGTGTCGATCTTCAACACTCGCAATTTTGGCCGATTCTGTCCCGTTTCATGGGCTATTACACATCGATTTGGGGTTCCAGAGTGATTTTCATGGTTCCTGAACCCCAATGTGCGCTTACGTGCAGGTCATTAACACTTGCAGTTTTGGCCCATTCTGGCCCGTTTCGTGGATTATTACTCACCGTTTTTGGGCCCCGAAGCGATATTCTTGGTTGATGTACCCCAAGGTGCGCTTACGTGCATGACATTAACACACACCGTTTTGGCCGATTCTCGCCCGTTTCATGGACTATTACTCACCGTTTTGGGGTCCCAGAGCGATTTTCTTGGTTGATGAACCCCAAGGTGCGCTTACGTGCATGACATTAACACTCGCCGTTTTGGCCTATTCTGGCCTTTTTTTGTGGACTAATAGTCACTGTTTTCGGGTCCCGGGCGATTTTTATAGTTGCTGAACCCCTAGGTGCGCTTACGTATCATTCATCAACACTCACCATTTTGGCCGATTCTGACCCGTTTCATGGACTATTACTCACCGTTTTGGGGTCCCGGAGCGATTTTCTTGGTTGATGAACCCCAAGGT
>NW_025297646.1:0-964 GCF_018294505.1 Triticum aestivum | reverse complement strand
CAGGGGTCCCAATGGGGGCTAAAACCCTCGGGTATAGTAGGGAGGAGGGGTCCTTCCTGGTGGGCGTACGGAACACGGTTGGTTTTTCTTAGGAAAAACACCCGTTTTCTCGTACGCCCATCCTTTCCCAACGTTGCCTCGGATGTCCCGTCGTTATGCCATCACGAAGGTGCTGGCCCGGTCCCATGTACGTCTCGTGAGAAATCCTGACCCTACAGCCGAACGTGGCTCGGGAAACAGGAAAGTACCCCGTTACGTACACGTTCCGACCGACGGTAAACAGTCGCAACGGTGTGCCTCGAATGTCGCCTCCGGAAAACCGTTGCCCCCCGGGGGCAACGTCATCGCTGTCCCGGTCCCCTGTACGTCTCAAGTGAAATTCTGACCCAACAGCCGAATGCGGCTCGGGAAACAGGAAAGTAGCCCGTTTCGTGCACGTTAAGACCGTCGGACAACGTTGCACCGACGTCCCAATTAAGTTGCCTTTGGAAAATCGTTGCATTCGTAACTTTATTGCTGCGGGTGTGACACACGCGTGATTTGGCCTTGCAGGACGCCTTCGTGCAAGTGATCCTCCCGTGCTCTGCACGGGCGGAGGCTTGGTTGGTTTGACCGCTTGTTGGCTACTAAGCGCATGAGTAGCTTTGGACCCGTGTCTGCCGGTAGATCCCCCGTTGTACTGCGGCCGACTACCGGCGCCGTGTCCCGTCCCTTGTGTGGCTTTGAATCGCTGGATTAACAGTGCTTGCGTGCTAGTACCCGACCTACGGGAAGTGGCGCTTCGGATAATTGTTGCCTCGCGGCGGACGCCCTTTGGGTGTGCCGCTGCGGCCAAATAGCGCTTGCGGCGTTGCCTCGTGGCGCTGGCACGTTACGTGCCCGCTGCTATCAAGGCATCCTCGCTCCCGCTTTTGGTATCGGATGCTGCTGACGATAAAGGGTCGTGGCCCTTTCGGTTGCCTCG
>NW_025297645.1:0-964 GCF_018294505.1 Triticum aestivum | reverse complement strand
CATTGCCGAGGAAACTGAGAGCAAACCCAGTTAGTGCCGATGATAACACGTAGCGCTTGTGCGTGCTCTCAAGAACTTGAGCAATTCCATAATCATCAAGGTTTTACCAACATCCGTGTCAAGGGTCCGGTAACACAACTTACTACCATGATGAATGGTGATGGAGGATGCAGATGCAAAGGAAGATAACATCATCTCAGATTTCACCCTAGCGAGGCCAAGGAGACAAAATCTGGGCGATCGACCGAGAGACATTTAGCACTCCGCTTCTAATGTTCTCCTTGATGTGCTAGCGTAACCATTCATAGATATGGTTTGATATCTAGAACATCAAGTAAAAAGGTCGGACTTCGGGATCTCAAAATCCATAGGGGCAACTAGGGAGTAAATCCTACGAAATCCCTATGGGGAGGTGGCCAACTTCCTCAATCAAGATATTATAATAACAGGTCTTCCGGCTGGATGTGTTGGCCACGACATCCACTTTATCGGTTTTCGAGGGACCGATATTATAGTTCTTGGGAAATGTTCCAAACCATCATATCTGCTTGAGATTCAGATCTGGTTGGTGTCAGGATATTCCAGACTCATCGAGTCTAGGAAGAAAAATGAAAGTTTGCAACACAAATCGACGAGATGACGTTGCGGGATTCTCGGGAGATGAACTACGATAGTAAGCTCCAAAACATGAGCTGGTTCTGCTACAAACACGTGAACACGTTGTCCTAGACAAAACATTATCACATGGTAGTCTTACAACAAAACACTACCGAGTTCAGGTGGGGAACCATAATCGAGGATATTGAAGTCCTTGCATAAGGCATGCTCTTAAGAAGAAACTTCTTCTCCTTGAACAAATCAATCAGTGGCTTGGTGTGCTCGGAACACATATGGAATGAAGGTTGCAAGTCTCCAAACCATAGAATACTTCGCACATATGCATGACTGACTTGGGATGATTCCA
>NW_025297644.1:0-964 GCF_018294505.1 Triticum aestivum | reverse complement strand
ATCAGAGCCGGACTGCATGTAGGTTCTCCAAGCCAAACTGGTCGATGTTGAGTCTAGAAATTCTTTAGTTATATGTAGGGGAATTGTTTGTGGGTTGGAACGTAAGGCTCTTTTTACTCCTTATACCTTATGACTTTCTGATCTGAGTCAGTCCATTCTTCCACCGGGGGTTAAGGAATTAGGATCTGTTCTCTCTATCAGGATCACGAGTTACTAATCAGTAGTACCTTATAAGTTTGATGGTTACAAGCCTAGTTCAGTTCTACTACCACATTATGTTGCCAGAATGGTTTCAGAACTTTGATATGATGATGTTGAGTATGTACGAAATCCTTTGTCAAATGTCTCAAAATCCTTTTTGAGCATTTACAGCTGTTATGCTGCCGAAATTTTGCTAGAAATTCTAATGCCTTTGCATTATGATTGTGCTTCCAGATGGCCACTCGCGACCTCAATCAAGTGGTTCGCCTGACTCGATGTCTAGATGTAACCGGCCATACTGCTAAGTTGGTCAGGGTAATGACTGAGGCTGGATACCGCTGGTATCCTGAGTACACGGTCGAAGAGCAATTCCGGGATTTCAATCAAAGCCAGTATCTCTGCACTGTCAGGATATTTCCATCTTATCCTGGATCCACCGAGCCTCTTCACTGCTCCTATGGACTCGGGGTTACTATTGAGATGGCTGTGCAGGACGCCGCCTACTCTATGATGACCATTATGCGAGTCAGATCTGGTCTATTTCGGGACTCTGACTTCCGGTATATGCCAGGATCACTTCCGGGAGCACAAGGGTATCTCCAGGCTATCTATGCTGACCCCACTCAGGAGGATTCACGGACTCGCACCACTGCTGAGATGCTCGAGGATAAGGACCGTGAAAATCGGGCCTTAAGGTTAGAGCTCTTCAATACCCGTGCTGACCACTGGGCTACTTTGACTCGGTTCGCACCGGCGGTGCAAG
>NW_025297643.1:0-964 GCF_018294505.1 Triticum aestivum | reverse complement strand
TGGGATCCGACAATCTAGTTGTCTATCCTTAGCAGCCTCTCTTATGGGGAAATGTAGTCTAGTGCCTCCTTGAGCCATAGTAGTCCGCTACAGCCCGGTTCACCGGAGTCCTGCTAGCCCAGCACTACTGCTCTGGACACTTGACTGGCCGGCATGTGTTTCATATCGTTCCTGTGTCTGTCCCTTAGGGGAAATGTCACGCGGTGACATCCGGAGTCCTTCCTAGCCTGCTACAGCCCGGGTTCCCGGAGTCCTGTTAGCCCAGTGCTACAGCCCGGATTCGCACGCTGTTGACCGACACGTTCGGTGTTGATTCATGTATGCCTGTCCCCATACGTTAGTGCCGCTTTGGGTTCATGACTAGCCATGTCGGCCCGGGTTCTCTGTCATATGGATGCTAGCGACATTGTCATATACGTGAGCCAAAAGGCGCAAACGGTCCCGGGCCATGGTACGGCGACACCCGTGGGAGTGCCGTGCGTGAGGCCGCAAAGTGATATGAGGTGTTACAGGCTAGATCGGTGTGACTTGGAATCGGGGTCCCGACAGCGTTGGTATCAGAGCCTGACTGCCTGTAGGTTTACGAAGCCAAACTGGTCGAAGTTGAGTCTAGAAATGCTTTAGTTATATAAGGGAATTGATTGTGGAAGGGAACGTAAGGCTCTTTTTACTCCTTTACCTTATGCCCTTCTGATCTGAGTCACCCTCTTCTCTTCTACGGGGATTAAGAACTAGGCTTCTCATCTTTCTATCAGGATCACGTGTTACTAATCCGTAGAATCTTAGGATTGATGGATTTAAGCCCCAGTTCAGTTTCTACTACTTCCGTGTGTTCATAGTTGGTCTCGGAACCTTGATATTGTGCTTCTAAGTGGTTATGCCACCATTTTTGCAGGATGTCTCAAATCCTTTGAGCATTTACAGCCGTTATGCTGTCCAAGTCATCCCAGGTTTCTAAATAGTC
>NW_025297642.1:0-964 GCF_018294505.1 Triticum aestivum | reverse complement strand
ATCTCATACATCACATATAGATCATTCATCATTCATCACAACTTTGGCCATATCATATCACAAACCACTTGCTGCAAAAACAAGTTAGACGTCCTCTAATTGTTGTTGCAAGTTTTACGTGGCTGAATTAGGGTTCTAGCAAGAACGTTTTCTTACCTACGTTAAAGCCACAACGTGATTTGTCAACTTCTATTTACCCTTCATAAGGACCCTGTTCATCGATTCCGCTCCAACTAAAGTAGGAGAGACAGACACCCGCCAGCCACCTTATGCAACTAGTGCATGTTAGTCGGTGGAACCGGTCTCACGTAAGCGTACGTGTAAGGTTGGTCCGGGCCGCTTCATCCCACAATACCGCTGAAGCAAGAAAGGACTAGTAACGGCAAGAAAGTTGACAAATCTACGCCCACAACAAATTGTGTTCTACTCGCGCAAGAAGAACTACGCATAGACCTAGCTCATGATGCCATTGTTGGGGAATGTTGCAGAAAACAAAATTTTCTTACTCGTTTCACCAAGATCATCTAGGAGTTCATCTAGCAACGAGTGATTAGATGCATCTACATACCTTTGTAGATCGCGAGCGGAAGCGTTCAAAAGAACGGTGATGATGTAGTCGTACTCGACGTGATCCAAATCACCGATGACCAGCGCCGAACGAACGGCACCTCCGCGTTCAACACACGTACGGAACAGCCACGTCTCCTCCTTCTTGATCCAGCAAGGGAGGGAGGAGAGGTTGAGGGAGATGGCACCAGCAGCAGCACGACGGCGTGGTGTTGATGGAGCTGCAGTACTCCGGCAGAGCTTCGCTAAGCACTATGGAGGTTGAGGAGGTGTTGGGGAGGGAGAAGGAGGCAACCAAAGGCCGAGGCGTTCAGGTATGAAGTCCCTCCTCTCCCCCACTATATATAGGGGTGCCAAGGGGGGGTGGCCGGCCCTAGGAGATCCAATCTCCTAGGGG
>NW_025297641.1:0-964 GCF_018294505.1 Triticum aestivum | reverse complement strand
TGATAGAGGCAAAGGTGTCCCGTCTTTCGATGAGATGATGGATATCGCTTTGGTGGAAGTCGACTTTGACGATCCGACTACGAACGTGCGAGGACGTCGCGCCTTAGCAATCGCTAAACCAACTCCGAGAGGTTATCGACCACGCCGGAGCACGATCAACCTGACCACGAGGGTCTGTTTCCTGCGAGCAAACGAAGAACAAGCAAGAAACTGATATTGCAATCTGGATATTGCGAATATAAGATGAAAGCTTTATTGATCAAGGTGGAGTTCTGTGACGCCTTTGTCTGGTCGCTGAACACAAACGAAGTACGCGAAGTTGCAGCTATGGCGAACTTTTAATCTAAACAAAACCCAAAGTCTAAACGACGCCCTAAGGGCTGTATATATGGAGGAAGAGGAGGGGAATTTCGTGGCCCTTGAGGAAGGGGTCCGAAACCAACCCTATCTCTTGTTTCCCCACACATACGGACTCTAAAAACAGCCTATACTGATGTATTTCGAAATTACATGGGCCTGGCCCAATAATAAGGTGACGCAGCACCTAGAATAGCCTCTGGACGAAAGTTATGAAGTAGCATCTTGTATATTTCGTCCAAGGTTTCATGCACGCATTATGGTGGCTTCAACGTCCTGAAATCATCACTTGTAACTCCGTTCTTGTTCCCCATGCGCATGCCATCATCTCCATGCTTGTTCTTGCTCCAATGTTCATCCTTCTCAAAGCTAGGCCCTTCATTTGTAAGCAAAACAAATGTATCCAATTTAGGCAGCATCATATTCTCATGAACATTAGAATCATTAGCAAGAAACGAAAGTACCTGGTAATTTAATTGGCGTGCGCGAGCTCTAGTAATTGGTCCAGTATGTATAGCAGCAGGGCCTGTGGGTGTAATAATTGTATTGATGTCCTCATCATCCTCCCCTTCTTGAAATGAAGTCGTCCTCGACGGAAGCTCATCTT
>NW_025297640.1:0-964 GCF_018294505.1 Triticum aestivum | reverse complement strand
GGACGCGTCGAGTCTACACGGAGTGGATGTAGCTGTGGGCCTGGCCCGGATGTTGCTCCAAAGTGTTCCTATGGGCCGACCTAACACAACCGGGTGGAGAGGTCCACTGGTCAAAGCCCGTCCGTGCAAAGTCAAAGGGCTAGATCCCGTGGTCAAACGCTACAGGGTTAGGCGGGACGGGGGCCCTGGGGGGGGGGAGCCACCGGAGCGTCGTACCGGGCCCTCATACATGCGGGGTGGTGTTGTGGCATGTCCGAAGAGGCGGCACGCGTCTTCGGGTTGTGGCCCCCCTCACGGACGGCAATGAAACGGTGGTAGACGTTCTGCGGTAACGATGCAGCGTGAATATTATTAAATACTTGGAGCGCGATAAAATCATGAGTTTTTTACACAACGTGGGCACATGTGCTATAGGACTGATGGTAATTTTTCATAATTTTTTGTGATGGAGAAGTATCTGAACACTTCCCTCTACGCGGATTGCTCTTCGCACGTCTACGACTGTGGCCGGCGGCCTTCGGGGGGAGCATACCGTAAAATCTTGCGTAGGCGGCCTCTCACAAGTCTGGAAGTGTTGAGGCGGTTGCAAACGCCCAGCACGCGTCTCCAGTGCGTGCCCCCTCTCATGGACGGCGCCGCCGCCGGCACCCGGAGGGGGGAAACGGACGCGTCGGGTCTACACGGAGTGGATGTATCTGTGGTCCTGGCCCGGATGTTGCTCCCCGGTGTCCCTCTGGGCCGACCCGACACAACCGGGTGGAGAGGTCCACTGGTCAAAGCCCGTCCGTGCAAAGTCAAAGGGCTAGATCCCGTGGTCAAACGCTACAGGGTTAGGCGGGACGGGGGCCCTGGGGGGGTAGCAATGCCACCGGAGCGTCGTACCGGGCCCTCATACATGCGGGGTGGTGTTGTGGCATGTCCGAAGAGGCGGCACGCGTCTCCGGTGCGTGGCCCCCCTCACGAA
>NW_025297639.1:0-964 GCF_018294505.1 Triticum aestivum | reverse complement strand
AAAAAATTCAGAAAAATAAAACTAATTCAATTCAAAATTTTATACGCCTAGGCAGGAGTATGACTAAATCACTCCAAATTTCATGTATCATCAGTGGTATCTCGAATCATTCGAAAATGGACACCAAACACATCACGGGTAATATAATTCACATGATCCATTCAACAAAGTTTGGTACAATAAATTATTACACATCATTTCTTCCCTTGTGTCTCTGCTTGCTTACGATTGTGCCGTATCCATGGAGCATCCTCATCATTTAACTTAATGCTTGGGTCGGTGTTCACTTTGAAGGGCGGAATTTCAGCAAACATATTATAATCTTCTGACATGTCTGTCTTGTCCTCCACTCCCACGATGTTTCTTTTCCCTGAAAGAACAATGTGGCGCTTTGGATCATCGCATGATGTACTGATCGTTTTCTTATCTTTCCGTTTCCTCGGTTTGCTACTCATGTCCTTCACATAGAAAACCTGAGCGACATCTTTCGCTAGGACGAATGGTTCGACAAGGTAACCAAGATTATTGAAATCCACCATTGTCATTCCGTATTGCTGGTCCACCTTTACCCCACCTCCTGTTAGCTTGAACCATTTGCACCGGAACAAAGGGACCTTAAAGGAGGGTCCATAGTCAAGTTCCCATATCTCCTCTATGTAACCATAATATGTGACCTTTTGCCCATTCTCGGTTGCTGCATCAAAGCGGACACCACTATTTTGGTTGGTGCTCTTTTTATCTTGGGCGATCGTGTAAAATGTATTCCCATTTATCTCGTACCCTTGGAAAGTCGTTATAGTCGAAGATGGTGTCTTGGCCAACATGTACAGCTGATCTACAACATCATTGTCATTCATTAAATGTTTTCTCAACCAACTGCCGAAAGTCTCCATGTGGGCCTTCCTAATCCAGGATTCAGGCTTCCCCGGGTTGTCCGAGTGTAAAATATTCTTGTGTTTCTCAA
>NW_025297638.1:0-964 GCF_018294505.1 Triticum aestivum | reverse complement strand
CTGTTGGCCTGTCAATGCAGGTGGTGCAGAGTTTTTGACAACTCTACCTCTGATGAAGTTCTTCTTGTCTTTCCTGAACTTATGGCGAGGATTCAGGAACTGTCTATGCATGTCGAAGCAAGAAAACTTGCGACCGGCCTGAAGCCAACGAAACTCAAGAGCTCCCTTGCATGTGGGGCACGGGAACCTTCCATGCACACACCAGCCAACGAATAGCGCATACGCCGGCAAGTCATGCGTCGAGTACATGTACCAGACACGCATTATGAAGTTCCGTTTGCTATAGGCATCGTATGTCTTGAACCCATTATCCCAGGCTTCTTGCAATTCGTCCTTAAGCGGTTGCATGTACACATTCATATTTTTCCCCGGATAGTTGGGCCCTGGAATTATCAACGTCAGGAAAATGTTCTTTCTTTGCATAATCTGTCTGGGGGGAGATTGAGTGGAAAGACAAATACGGGCCAACAACTATATTGGGCTGCCGTCATACCAAACACACTGAACCCATCCGTGCTGATGCCGACTCAAGGATGCCTCGGATCTGCCGCTTTGTCACCATGTAATTCATCAAACTTTTTCCACGCAACACCATCCGATGTGTGTACAATCATCAGATTCCCATCTGCATCTAGTTCGGTTCTTTTGCCCGTTTTGTGCCATGTCATCTGTCTGGCCGTCTCTTCGACCATGAAAAGACGTTGAAGTCTTGGTACGATTGGCATATACCGAAGAACACTAACGGGGATTTTGGTCTGTGTCTTCTCACCCATACCGTTGTCTACCACAACATACCTGGAAGACTTGCAAATGGGACAATAGTTCAAGTCCGCATAGTCAAGCCTAAACAAGACACATCCTTTCTCACAGGCATGTATCTTATCATAGGGCATCTTCAGTGCACGGAGGATTTTGTCCGACTGGTACAGGTTTGCAGGCATTACATGGCCTTTGGGTAGAAAGC
>NW_025297637.1:0-964 GCF_018294505.1 Triticum aestivum | reverse complement strand
GAGTGTTGATGACCGACACGTAGACGCACCCCGGGGTTCGTCAATCGTGGAATTCACTTCGAGACCCCAAAACTGAGTAATAGTCCAAGAAACGGATCAGAATCGGCCCACCCTGCGGGTCCGGACGACCAACACGTAAGCACTCCTTGGGATTCGACAACCATGGAAATCGCTCTGGGACTCCAAAATGGTGATTAATAGTCCATGAAACAGGTCAGAATCACCAAAAACCGCGAGTGTTGATGACCGACACATATATGCACCCCGGGGTTCGTCAATCGTGGAAATCACTCCGGGACCCCAAACAGTGAGTAATAGTCCATGAAACGGTCCATAATCGCCCAAAAGTGCGAGTTTTGATGACCGGCACGTAAGTGCACCTTGGGGTTCAACAACTATGGAAATCGCTATGGGGCCCCAAAACAGTGAGTAATAGTCCACGAAACGGGTCAGAATCGACAAAAAACGAGAGTGTTGATGACCGACACGTAGACGCACCTCGGGGTTCGTCAAGTGCTGAAATCACTCCGGGACCCCAAAGTAGTGAGTAATAGCCCATGAAACGGGCCAGAATCGGCCAAAACTGCGATTGTTGATGATTGACACATAAGTGCACCTTGGGGTTCAACAACTATGGAAAACACTACGGGACCCCAAAACGGTGAGTAATAGTCCATGAAACGGGTCACAATCGACAAAAAATGCGGGTGTTGATGACCGACACGTAGACACACCCTGGGGTTCGTCAATTGTGGAAATCACTTCAAGACCCCAAAACCGAGTAATAGTCCAAGATACGGGTCAGAATCATCCAAAACTACGAGTCTTGACAACGAACACGTAAGCACTCCTTGGGATTCAACAACCATGGAAATCGCTCTGGGACACCCAAACAATAATTAATAGTCCACGAAACGGGTCAGAATCGCCAAAAACCGCGAGTGTTGATGACCGACACGTAGAC
>NW_025297636.1:0-964 GCF_018294505.1 Triticum aestivum | reverse complement strand
AGGAGTAGTTTGGTGATTTTTGGAGTTGCCTAGGTATTTTATTTAATTCAACAAAGTTGCAGATATATTAAATAAAAACAGAAAACAGAAAATAAATAAAGGGAGAAGCTTACCTGGGCTCCTCCCTGTGCGGCCCAGCCCAGCCGGCCCAGCACTGTGCTGGCCCGTGCCAGCCAGCTGCTTCCCCTCGCCAGAGCAGGCAGGGAGGTGAGCATGGCGCGCCCGAGCTCGCCACGCACCACCCAGCCTCTCTGCATCGCCCTGGTCGCCGTTGCGCCGCGTGGATCGTCTTCTGGTCGTCGCCCCGACCTCGCCGACACCCCATTCACTCTCCCCCGGCTCTCCCTCGCTCTCTCTCTCTCACGGCCGAAGCTCACCGTCGCCGCCGTTCGCCTTAGCCACCGTCTCCGACCACCCCTCGCTCCCCCGACCAGCTCAGGAGCTCCGCCTTGACTCCCTCTTCCTCCCCACCGCTCCACGAGTCCCCGGAAGCCCTGCATCGCCGCCACGTCGCCGTTCCCCTCTTCGGGCTCCGATCACCGTCGCCGACGAATTCGCCGTCTCCAGCGCGTCCCCGAGCCCGTTTCGACGCCCACTGCAACCGCGGTGAGCTACGCCACCGTTTCCCCCTTCTTCCCTGCTCTCTCCCGACCCCTAGACCCTAGCCCCACCGCGGCCGAAAGTTTCACGCCGCCGGCGATGTCGCCGTCGTGGCCACGGTCGCCGTAGCGCCCAACCGAGCTCACCATCGTGCTCCACATCTCACTAGGAGCACGTAGCACGCACCAACGCTACCCCAAACCCCCTGCAACACCCCTCCCGTGCACGACCGAACCCCGGCGGCCGCAACCGAGCTCGCCGCCGTCGACTCCGGCCACCCCGACCCCAACGGACTCCGCCAAGAGCCGCGGGTCGTCCTCAGCTTCACTCCGGTGGCCTCCGCGGTTCATTTGGTGGCCGAAAC
>NW_025297635.1:0-964 GCF_018294505.1 Triticum aestivum | reverse complement strand
CGTCCTCGGCGTTGCTTAATCTGAAATGTGGCTAACAAAAGAGACAAGGTGTACATGTTGTATATGTATATGTCATCCATTTTTACTTCCCTTGATTTTTGCATATATGATACATGAATAGATGAGTAACTTGCATAGTTCATAAAATCTAAAGCCAAAAAATTAGCACAAGAAGTAGAAGGCATGAAAATATTGCAACTCAGTTTGCACATATAAGTGAAGCTCTTATTCATTTCAAAAGATTGACAATGTTCATCATTAAACCATCCCAACATTGGTGAATAAACCTTACTTGCATCAAATTTACATGCTACAACATGCTTAAATAAGCAAACATGCAATAAGTCATTCAACACAGAATCATCACCAAGATTAGAGGTCATATCAAAATGATTAAACATTGGTTCTTTTGCATCAATAGTTAATTCAATGGGTGCACTCAAAATTATTGGTATTTCAGTTGTTTGATCACATGGCAAAGTCAAATTATCAACGTAGTCCTCTAAAATAGGTGGTGTGATCAAAGTAGTGTGTTGCTCATCAGATGGTGCATTCAAATTGACAAGGCATTCATCATTCTCATGTAGAGATGGAAGATCAGTACCTTTGTCATTACCTCTTATGATCAACTCAGATGATGTAGCCACTCTCGGGGGCGATGTGTCACATGGTGGAGGTGATGTAGTCCTGACAACAATGGATGTGGTTGTCATAGTATGCCTAGTAGTTGAAGGAACAATCATATCAACTCTTGGAATGTGCACCGTGCGCTTGTTCTCCTCGTGGCCAACACGTCATTTTATTTCCTGTTCAGCTTTGCAAGCAAGATGAAACAAATGGTCCATAGGATAACACTCTTCATGAATTAGTATCTCTTGAATATCACGGTTTAATCCTCCCCAAAATCTATCCATAAAATCATCTTCACTTTCTTCTAAAGAGGAATGCAACAAGGTAGTTTGTA
>NW_025297634.1:0-964 GCF_018294505.1 Triticum aestivum | reverse complement strand
ATAATAAACCATCTAGTGTTGCTTCTGAAATTAAATTGAAAAGTGCATGTTTATTTGCCACCAAATCTGATATTGATGAGCTAGATTTCAGCAAATCTGTTTGCTATGCTTTTGTGTGCAAAGAGGCATTATTTTCATTCGAGGACGTGCCTTCCTCTTTGCCTCCTGCTGTCACTAACATTTTGCAGGAGTTCGCTGACGTCTTTCCACAAGACGTGCCACCGGGATTACCGCCTATTCGAGGGATTGAGCATCAGATTGACTTAATTCCCGGTGCTTCACTGCCAAACCGTGCACCATACCGTACCAATCCAGAGGAGACGAAGGAGATTATGCGTCAAGTACAAGAGCTTCTCGACAAAGGTTATATACGCGAATCCCTTAGTCCTTGTGCTGTTCCTATTATTCTAGTGCCGAAAAAGGATGGTACATCACGTATGTGTGTTGATTGTAGAGGCATTAATAATATTCCTAGGCTAGATGATATGCTTGATGAATTGAGTGGCTCTACAATATTCTCCAAAGTTGATTAACGTAGTGGATACCATCAAATTCGTATGAAATTGGGAGATGAATGGAAAGCAGCATTCAAAACTAAGTTTGGATTATATGAGTGGTTAGTCATGCCTTTTGGGTTAACTAATGCACCTAGTACTTTCATGAGATTAATGAACGAAGTTTTACGTGCTTTCATTGGACGATTTGTGGTAGTTTACTTTGATGACATATTGATTTATAGCAGATCTTTGGAAGAACATTTGGAACATTTACGTGCTGTTTTTATTGCTCTACGTGATGCACGTTTGTTTGGTAACCTTGGGAAGTGCACCTTTTGCACCGACCGAGTATCTTTTCTTGGCTATGTTGTTACTCCACAGGGAATTGAAGTTGATAAAGCCAAGATTGAAGCTATTGAGAGTTGGCCGCAACCCAAAACGGTCACACAAGTGCGGAGTTTTCTTGG
>NW_025297633.1:0-964 GCF_018294505.1 Triticum aestivum | reverse complement strand
CCCCCCCCCTAATCTTTTAATTAAACTGAATAAACCCCTGTTAACCCCCTGTCACTGACCAGTGGGCCCCACTGGTCAGGTTTGACCGGACCAGCCCCTGTTGACTATGCTGAGGTCAGCATGACCTAGTGCTGACGCAATAATTCCTTTCTGGAATTTAGATAATTATTAAATGATTTATAAATTCCAGAAAATTATATAAACTTCTAAAAATCATAGAAAATTAACCGTAACTCCAAATTAAATAAATTATATATGAAAAATTATCAGAAAAATTCAAGGAATCCATCTGTACCATTTTCATGCATGTTAGAACAACTTATAGCTGCTGTTTAGTACAAATCAAATAAAGGGCATTTGAATATCCACATATGGAGTTTGAATTTGAATCTTGTATTCAAACCAACTTCATTTAAATCATAGCTAAGTGCATTAGCTCAAATCACAGCATATTGCCATGTCATGATCATGCATCATATTGTAGCATTGCATTGATTGTGTTCTTTCTCAGTTACCGGTGTTTGTCCCCTCTCGGTAGACGATGTCCGACGCTGTGATCGTTGACACTGATGAAGACTCAATGTTATCTTCAGAAGTGCCAGGCAAGCAAAAACCCCTTGTTCATTCCGATACAATCCTACTCTCTCGCTCCTGCTCTCTTTTAATGCATTAGGACAACACCGATTCATCTGTTACTTGCTGCGGTAGCTGAACCCCTTTATCCTCTGCATGACCTGTCATTGCCACAGTAAATAGATGAAACCCACTAGCATGAGTAGGAGTTGTTTGAGCCCTGTTGTGCCTACTCATTCATGTTTGTTTGTCATGCCTGCTACTGCTTAGAGTTGAGTCAGGTCTGATTCATCAGGGATGAATCAGAGGCGTGTGAACATGTCCTACTGTGTGTGAGCTAAGTGTGTGAACACGATTTGGTAAAGGTAGCGGTGAGAGGCCATGTAGGAGT
>NW_025297632.1:0-964 GCF_018294505.1 Triticum aestivum | reverse complement strand
GTAGGGGTGGGCTGTGATGCGGTAGGTACGTGGCCGGGTGTACCGAATACCCGTTAGGTATCTCGGGAACCCTGTTCACATCGTTCGGGGCCGTATGGGAAACCTCGGCCGGACTCCCTGCGGATGGAACCTGAATAGGCGATAAACCTGGACTGGAGGCTTAGGTGATTAGGTAGGTCGTGGCCGACACCCACGTTGGGCTTCCGCTTGAAGGTTGCCGAGTACATGTCGTGTAAACGACGGTAAGTGGTGAGAGCGTGTATGAAGAAGTACCCCCTGCAGGGTTAACATGATCTATTCGAATAGCCGCGTCCGCGGTAAAGGACTACTTGGTTGCCTATACAGTTCATAGACAAGTAAATGGAAACTACTAAAAGCCTCAAGATAAGTGTGAGTGCCGAGGATGGCTCTTCCGTAGGAAGACGGAGGTGGATCCTTGGTAGTGTATTGAAGTGGTGAATAGTGGACTCGTGTGTGCAAAACCATTTCAGTTGGAGTATCGTAGAATAGCCTAGCCAAGAGTCAAAGCTGGCTTGCTGCAATAACTCCACCAACCCTTCTTGATACTATGCATGTATGTAGGATCTGATGTAAGTCTTGCTGAGTACCTTTGTACTCATGTTGCTATAATCTACATTTTTACAGAAGACGCTGCAACCCCTTCTGATGGGTTCTATGTAGACGTTGACATCAACGAGTAGGCTAAAGACCCAGGTGGTGACCCTGAGCTTGTGAAGGACCACGTAGTATAGCTAGGCTTTCCAAGCCTCTTTTATTTTACTAGTTGTCTGTACTCAGACAAGTTACTTCCGCTGCTGGTTTGTATGACTGTATGACTTGTATGTGGGGTCGTGAGACCCGTACCTTTGTGTATGTTATGTATGGCTCACTGAGCCTTAAATAAAGTACTTGTGTCATAGAGTCATGTTGTGATGCTTCGTTGTATTTGCACATATCGAGCATA
>NW_025297631.1:0-964 GCF_018294505.1 Triticum aestivum | reverse complement strand
TCTACTTAACTAGCTCGTTAATCAAAGATGGTTATGTTTCCTAACCATGAACAATGAGTTGTTATTTGATTAACGAGGTCACATCATTAGCAGAATGATCTGATTGACATGACCCATTCCATTAGCTTAGCACCCGATCGTTTAGTATGTTGCTATTGCTTTCTTCATGACTTATACATGTTCCTATGACTATGAGATTATGCAACTCCCGTTTACCGGAGGAACACTTTGGGTACTACCAAACGTCACAACGTAAATGGGTGATTATAAAGGAGTACTACAGGTGTCTCCAATGGTCGATGTTGGGTTGGCGTATTTCGAGATTAGGATTTGTCACTCCGATTGTCGGAGAGGTATCTCTGGGCCCTCTCGATAATACACATCACATAAGCCTTGCAAGCATTACAACTAATATGTTAGTTGTGAGATGATGTATTACGGAACGAGTAAAGAGACTTGCCGGTAACGAGATTGAACTAGGTATTGAATACCGACGATCGAATCTCGGGCAAGTAACATACCGATGACAAAGGGAACAACATATGTTGTTATGCGGTCTGACCGATAAAGATCTTCGTAGAATATGTAGGAGCCAATATGGACATCCAGGTCCCGCTATTGGTTATTGACCAGAGACATGTCTCGGTCATGTCTACATTGTTCTCGAACCCGTAGGGTCCGCACGCTTAAGGTTACGATGACAGTTATATTATGAGTTTATGCATTTTGATGTACCGAAGGTTGTTCGGAGTCCCGGATGTGATCACGGACATGACGAGGAGTCTCGAAATGGTCGAGACGTAAAGATTGATATATTGGAAGCCTATATTTGGATATCGGAAGTGTTCCAGGTGAAATCGGGATTTTACCGGAATACCGGGAGGGTTACCGGAACCCCCCGGGAGCTATTTGGGCCATAGTGGGCCTTAGTGGAAAAGAGAAGGGGCTGCCCTAGATGGGCTGC
>NW_025297630.1:0-964 GCF_018294505.1 Triticum aestivum | reverse complement strand
TGTTTGTAATTATTGTCCCAAAAAGAGGTATGCGTATACGCAAGGTGGCAGCACCTCAACTATTGGAAGGCATATCTTAAAATGTGAAGGTTTAAGGAACAAGATCGCTAGGAATGCCATCCAAACAACTCTTGAACTGCGCAAAATCAATGATCCAACAAGTGCTGCAACAATGCACCCCTCTATTGAGTACAACCAAGGAATCGTCAAGGAGCTTATTGCTAAGATGATATGTGTGCATGAGTATTCATTTAGAATGGTTGAACATGAGTGGTTCAACATTCTGATGAAGTGCATGAATCCAAATTATAAACCCATTGGAAGGAAGGCAATACGAGCCGAGTGCATGAGGGTTTACAAGAACGAAAAAGAGGTGCTGAAATCTCTCCTAAAGGGTGTGAGCTCCATATGTCTAACTACAGATTTGTGGACAAGCAACCAAACCTTATCTTACATGTGTGTGGTTGCACACTATATAGATGGGAATTGGAACTTACAAACCCATGTGCTTGCTTTCATAGAGTTGGATCCTCCTCACTCTGGAAATGTCATTGCGGATGCTCTCTATGCGGTTGTGCTAGAATGGAATATTGAGACCAAAATTATGTCCGTCACACTTGACAACGCTTCAAACAATGATGGTGCGGTCGATGCTTTGAAGGCCAAGTTCTTGTTCCGGAGAGGTATGATTCTATCCTTGCTGAATATGCTTGCTGTTTTTGCTCATATGCTTGCTGTTTTTTGTCATATGCTTGCTGAATATGCTATTTTGTGCTCATATGCTTGCTGTTTTTGGTCATATGCTTGCTGAATATGCTTGCTCATATGCTGTTTTGTGCTCATATGCTATTTTGGGCTCATATGCTTGCTGAATATGCTATTTTGTGCTCATATGCTTGCTGGTTTTGGTCATATGCTTGCTGAATATGCTTGCTCATATGCTGTTTTGTGCTCATATGCTATT
>NW_025297629.1:0-964 GCF_018294505.1 Triticum aestivum | reverse complement strand
ATACATACATACATACATACATACATACATACATAATATTCAAGTGGTGACTAAAGTTGGGTCGGCTCCTAGAGTACCCGCAAGTGTTTCAAAGATGGGGGCTGAAGGGGCAGGTGGTTCCATCCAGGTAGTGATGGGCCTGGGTTCCCGACAGTCCCTAATGGGTACTCTATGGCGGAGTGACAGGGCAAGTTGAGACCACCTAGGGTAGAGGTGGGCCTGGCCCTGGTCGGCGTCCGCAGTTACTTCAAAATAACACGCTTATCGAGATCTTGGTGAACTTACCATCTACTCTCTTCTACATGCTACAAAATGGAGACTGCCAGAAGCGTAGTCTTCGATAGGACTACCTATCCCCCTCTTATTCTGGCATTCTGCAGTTTAGTCCACCGATATTGCCCCTTTACACAGATACCCATGCATATGTAGTGTAGATCCTTGCTGCGAGTACTTCGGATGAGTACTCACAGTTGCTTTGCTCCCTCTTTTCCCCCTTTTTCCTCTTCTTCTTGGATGCCGCAACCATACGTTGGAGCCCAGGAGCCAGACACCACCGTTGACGACGACCCCTACTACACCGAGGGTGCCTACTACTACGTTCAGGCCACTGACAACAAGGAATAGTTTAGGAGGATCCCAGGTAGGAGGCCTGCGCCTCTTTCATTCTGTATCCCCGTTTGTGCTAGCCATCTTGTGGCAACTTGTTTAACTTATGTCTGTACTCAGATATTGTTGCTTCCGCTGACTCGTTTATGTTCGAGCACTTGTATTCGAGCCCTCGAGGCCCCTGGCTTATAATATGATGCTTGTATGACTTATTTTAGTTTTAGAGTTATGTTGTGATATCTTCCAGTGAGTCCCTGATCTTGATTGTACACATGTGCGTGCATGATTAGTGTACGATTGAATCGGGGGCATCACAGGTTCGCTACTACCCACGATGATTAGACCGGACTCGTTTATT
>NW_025297628.1:0-964 GCF_018294505.1 Triticum aestivum | reverse complement strand
TCTGTCCCGGCTCTTCGACACAAAGCACGAGGATGCTTGGAAGGTGCTATTCAAGAGCTCCGAGGTCTCCCCTCCCGTCACCGAGGATCGCAGATTCTGCGCCAAGCGCCAAGCCAGCGCGGTGGATTAATTTTCCCTTCACGGGGTATTTGTTTTTCATAGATTTGATTCTATGCGGGATCTAAACCCCCATCTCTTTAACAGGACTGGCAGAAGAAGGCCGGACAGATCAACTGTCCGGCTCCCTTGCCCGAAGACCTAGCGGACGCTCGCATGACGAAGCTGCTGGTTCCGGCACATCACGTGGTGCCGGAGAAGAAGGCCAAGAACAAGGCCACGGGGACTCGAAAGAGATCTCGGCGCCTGGTGGTGTTGGATTCATCGCCCGACAACCTCGAAGCACCCTCCTCCTCTGAAGACGAGGAGGAGGAAGAAGAAGAAGCCTCTCCCCCTCCAACGGGGGAGGAAAGAAAAGAAAGGCTGCCCTAACTAGGGAGGCCGGAGGGTCCAAGAAGGGGAAGACCCTTCTGCCGGACTACGCCTCCGATGCCGAAGACGGCGGGGAGGAATGGCCATCCAGGGTCAAGCCCCTGGCAAAATCGTAAGTGTCCGGTTACCCGAATGACTTATGGCGCTCCTCTATTATTCGGTAACTTCTGACGCCGAATTTGATTATGCAGTCCGCCCCGAGCTCAGCTCGGTGATTCGTCGAGCGGCTCCCTGAATTCGTCGGATGTGAACAGCGCTTCACTTCCGTCGGCCCTCCTCCCCTCTCCCTGCGGATGACGCCGAGGTGGAGTCCCAAAAGGGACTGAACCAGGAGGAGGTGGTCCTGGAGGCGCCTCAAGGCGACCTCCCGGACTCCAGGCCAAAAGGGGGTAAAGCCCCCGAGGGATCTAAGTCCGGCCCCGGGCCGGACACTACTCCGAAACCATCAATGGTTCCAGAGTCCGACAGGCGGCGC
>NW_025297626.1:0-964 GCF_018294505.1 Triticum aestivum | reverse complement strand
CAATCCCGTCAAAAGAGTCAATATGACCGAAAACATAAGGCTATGACTTTCGAGGTTGACGAGAAGGCTTATCTTCGGGTCACCCCTCTGAAGGGAACCCATCGCTTCGGTATCAAAGGCAAATTGGCTCCTCGTTACATTGGACCTTTTCGCATTCTTGCCAAACGAGGAGAAGTTGCCTACCAATTGGAACTACCTCCGCACCTCTCCAGAGTTCACGATGTCTTCCACGTTTCTCAACTCAGGCGTTGCTTCTCGGATCCTATCCGTGAAGTGGACCACGAAACGCTTGATCTCCAAGATAATCTTACATATCGAGAGTACCCCATTCGTATCCTCGATCAAGCCGAACGTACCACGCGACGTCATAATATCAAGTTTCTCAAGGTTCAATGGTCGCACCATTCTGAAGATGAAGCAACTTGGGAAAGGGAGGATCGTCTTCGACTCGAGTATCCCACCTTCTTCTCGGAGGAACCCAAATCTCGGGACGAGATTCTTTTGAGTGGGGGTGAGTTGTCACACCCTAGCTAGTCATGCATTAGAGTGTTGCATCATGTTTACTCTTTCATCAGAAACTTGAAATGGGGATGACAGAACCCCCAGTCCCCTCTGAAACCAATTAGGGTTACTAAAATAATTTTTCAATGAACCTGAAATGCCCTTCTAAAATGTCCATCATTTTAGCCTTGGTTCAGAACCTCTGACAAAAGTGGTGCACATTTTTCTAGGCCATCATAGGGTCTTTGAATTAAATCATAGATATTTGAATTTGGGCATTTGAAATAATATAAAATATTTAAATGCTCAAATATCTCCAAACTGAAATGTTTCATGTTGGAAATATTCCAACTATGGACCAGGAGTAGTTTGGTGATTTTTGGAGTTGCCTAGGTATTTTATTTAACTCAACAAAGTTGCAGAATTATTAAATAAAACAGAAAATAGAAACAAAAGGGAAAAC
>NW_025297625.1:0-964 GCF_018294505.1 Triticum aestivum | reverse complement strand
CATGCATGAGAACGGGCGGTTCATCCACAACGCCGCCACATCCTTCTCCTTCTTCCTGAACAAGACGCGCAGGTCGATGCTACCACCGCTCATCAATGCGTTCGAGCTGTACTCTGTCATCCGGATGGATAACCTCTTCACTGACTCCAACGACGGTGAGATATAACGTTTGCAGTTGATTACATTTGCCATGTCATGCAGTTTATTCAGTTTTTTATTTTTAAACCGCAGTTGACTCAGTTGGTTCAACTTCTTGTAGTACAACACATCCACCTCTCTGCTCTAAAACAAATTTTTTTTGATTGTCTAGACCCCTGAGATACCCCGACGCCATTTGACATTGTCAGGCTCTTCATCAAAGTAACAAAAAAAATAAAAAAGGAGGATAACCCCTGACCTCTGCAACGAGCGATGCACAAAAGTAATAAATAAAACAAGTTTATCAAACAACTCATTTCGGTAAACTCGGTTCTTGAATAGACCATCTTCTAAATGCCCAGCCAACATTTTAGAAATGAATCAATGCAGTTTATTCGGTTTTACAGAAGTATAATGCTTGCATTGGATATGAAATATCATTACAACTTCTTACGTTACAGTTTAGGTATCTTTAGAAACATATAAGCCCTCATCCTCAGTATAAACAGTTTTATGTTCCGTTCATATTTGTTCCATTGTCTTTTTGCTCTTGCAGTCGATTACATGAAGGAAGTCAAAGATCACTACAATTTGGCACAAATACACTGGAATGGTGATCCATGCTCCCCGAGAGAATATTCCTGGAAAGGACTGACTTGCAAATACCCAGAGAGCAACCAGAGTAAAATTATTGCAGTGTAAGAACAAAACCCGGGCCTGTATCATATACACTTTGAAATCTAAACACTGCAGTTCAGTCTTTTTAAACTTTGAAGCGCATAAAATGTTTATATGTATATACTAAGAGACACAGTCGCGTGCTTGC
>NW_025297624.1:0-964 GCF_018294505.1 Triticum aestivum | reverse complement strand
GAGGGTCCCGATCTTTCGATGAGATGATAACTATCGATTTGGTAGAGACGACTTTGACGATCCGACTACAAACGTGCATGACGTTGCGCCCTTGCAATCGCTAAACCAATCTCCTGAGGTTACTGACAATGCTGGAAGCACGGTCAGCCTGACCACGAAGGTCTATTCCTGCAAGCAATCGAAGAACGAGCAAGAATATGATAAAGCAATCTGAATATTGCAAATATATATGAAGTATTGATAATGGTGGGGATCCGGAAGCGGTCTTGGTCTGGTCGTTGGACACAAACGAAGTACACGAAGTTGCAATGGCTAACTTTTAACTAAACAAATCCCAAGGAAAAGCTACTAGATGAATCTACTTATATAGGACCAAGGGGTGGCGGCCAAGGAGGTGGGAGGACGTCCCAAGGCAGCCTAAAACTAAATCTAGGTCGTACAAGGCCAATGGGCCCAAGTGGAGTTGATGTAACACCTTTGAACTTGTAGTTTGACTCAGATTCTGCTGCAGCATCAGATTGTTTCGTCCACAACTCAACGCTCCGGACGAATTTGAAGGTGATTCCAATTGGGTTGGAAAGTGCACGAAATCTAGTTTCCAACAAAAAAAGAATCACCCAATTCGGAGTCTGTATGAAAAACTTGTGTGCGTTTTGAGTCAGGTATGTCTGTGCAGTCCGAATCTGAATCCAGAACGTGAGAGACTTGGACTCTATCTTCTCTTGGGCCAAAAGTGACGTGAGAGAACTTTTTGGACAGCAAATAAACATCTCTTTCTTCCTTATCTTCATATGTGGATTGTACAAATGTCCCATACACCTGCAATTAGACAAAACACAAAAGTGTGTGAAGTATTTTTGTTCTGGATAACATAAATAGATTATTGAATAGTTTGCACTAGAAATCACCTGACAAATATGCATATATGCAATATTTTTGGTCATATACAAGGTAGTCATGTCCT
>NW_025297623.1:0-964 GCF_018294505.1 Triticum aestivum | reverse complement strand
CATCCGGGGCATCCCCAAGCTTAGGCTCTTGGTTGTCCTTGAATATTACCTTGGGGTGATTTGTGCATCCCCAATCTCAGGCTCTTGCTACTCATTATTCCATAATCCATCGAATCTTTACCCAAAACTTGAAAACTTCACAACACAAAACTCAAAATAAAACTCGTAAGCTCCGTTAGTATAAGAAAAAATAAATCACCACTTAGGTACTGTAATGAACTCATTATTTATTTGTATTTTTGTTGAATCTACTGTATTCCAACTTCTCTATGTTTCATACCTCTGATACTACTCATAGATTCATCAAAATAAGCAAACAACACATAGAAAACAGAATCTATCAAAAATAGAACAGTCTGTAGTAATCTGTATCATTCGAATACTTATGTAACTCCAACAATTCTGTAATAAATTGGTGGACCTTAGGAATTTGTCTATTAATAATCTTAAAAAAGATTCAACCCACCTAGCATGGATGATACTGACAGCCCCTAGTCGCTACATGAGCGATTCGGGCATACAAAATAGATTATTGTTTGAAGGTTTAGAGTTTGGAACATGCTAATTTACTTGGAACGGCAGGTAAATACTGCATATAGGTAGGTATGGTGGACACTCATGGAAAAAACTGGGTTTAATGATATTGGAAGCACAAGTAGTATCTCTACTTGGTGCAAGGAATTTCGTCTAGCATGAGGGGGAAAGACAAGCTCAACATGTTTGAATGATCCATGACAATATACTTTAACTGAGATGTGAGAAAACATAACCCATTACGGTGTCTTCCTTGTCCAACATCAACTCTTTAGCATGTCATACTTAATGAGTGCTCACAATTATAAAACATGTCTATGATAGTATATTTATATGTGAAATCTCTCTTCCTTCAATATTCTGTCATGAATTGTTCAAATGACCAATACAATGCTTGCTAACCTTCAATAAATTTACTACCTCTACTTCT
>NW_025297622.1:0-964 GCF_018294505.1 Triticum aestivum | reverse complement strand
GCTATGCATCAGAATAGGAGCAAACAATAACAATAGCAAAATCTAATGCAAGCATGAGAGAATGGAATGGGCGATATCGGGATGATCAAAGGGGGGGCTTGCCTGGTTGATCTGGCAAGAAGGGGTCGTTGTCGACGACGTAGTCGATCACCGGGGCATCAGCGGCCTCGGGGTCTACCGGAGAGAAGAGGGGGAAGAAACAGTAAATACATAGCAAACAGAGGTAACACTAAGCATGACATGACGATACGTAGCGCTAAGCGTGCTCTAACGCGGTCCTAGACGTTATAGGTGAAGGGGGAAAACAACCGGGAAGGTGTTCCCGGTTCCGGACCTGTGTCAGACAGATGACCGGAGGGGGAAAGTTCCATGTTCAGCATGCTAGGGGCATGTGACAGATGAACGGACCGCATATTCGGATTCGTTGGATTTTTCTGAGCAACTTTCATATAGAAAACATTTTCATCCGAGTTATAGATTATTTTATATGAATTTTCTAAGTTTCAAACATATTCTGGAATTATTTATATTAACAGAAAAGGAATATGATGTCAGCATGACGTAGGAGTGACGTCAGCAGTCAACAGTCCGGTTGACTGGTCAAAACTGACACGGGGGACCCACCTGTCAGCCTATGTTACTTAACAGAGCTTATTTTAACTAAACTAAGGTTAATTAGCTGATGGGCCCCACATGTTAGTGGCTAAATAGCTAAACTAATTACTTTTAATTATAAAAACCATTTTATTTATTAATTAAGCGGTGGGGCCGGTTCGTCGGTGGCACTGTACCGCCATGTCAGCGTGTTGACTGGGTCAACCCAGTCAACAGGGCCCCTATGGCCCACTGGCAGTGAGCCAGGGTCGGGCCCGCCCAGCCACGTCGGTGGCGTCCGGCGTCTCACCGCCGGCGATGCTAGAACGCGGCGGAGCCGCTCGGGCCTCGTCGGAAACGCGCTAGGGGC
>NW_025297621.1:0-964 GCF_018294505.1 Triticum aestivum | reverse complement strand
AATGTAAATTATAGCAACATGAGTACAAAGGTACTCAGCAAGACTTACATCAGATCCTACATACATGCATATTATCAAGAAGGGTTGGTGGAGTTGTTGCAGCAAGCCAGCTTTGACTCTTGGCTAGGCTAACCTACGAGACTCCAACTTGAAATGGTTTTGCGTACACGAGTCCACTACTCACCAATTCAATACACTACCGAGGATCCACCTCCGTCTTCCTACGGAAGAGCCATCCTCGGCACTCACCCTTATCTTGAGGTTTTTAGTAGTTTCCATTTACTTGTCTATGAACTGTATAGGCAACCAAGTAGTCCTTTACCGCGGACGCGGCTATTCGAATAGATCATGATAACCCTGCAGGGGTGTACTTCTTCATACACGCTCTCACCACTTACCGTCGTTTACACGACATGTACTCGGCAACCTTCAAGCGGAAGCCCAACATGGGTGTCGGCCACGACCTACCTAATCACCTAAGCCTCCAGTCTAGGTTTATCGCCTATTCAGGTTCCATCCGCAGGGAGTCCGGCCGAGGTTTCCCATACGGCCCCGAACGATGTGAACAGGGTTCCCGAGATACCTAACGGGTATTCGGTACACCCGGCCACGTACCTACCGCATCACAGCCCACCCCTACGGTCAGCGCTATCCACGGCCTCCAGTAGGCTACAAACACCAGAAACTACTTGCAACTCCTGGACGGAGAACTAGGGTGAATAAGAAGCCGAGAGGGTCCATTGGTTTCGGGCCCAATGCATGGTAGTAGCTGATTCTTAAATCACACATACAGATCTCAGTGCTTAAGGTCGGCTTCAATGAAACAACCCACCATGTACTCCTACATGGCCTCTCATCGATACCTTTACCAAATCGTGTTCACCACACCACTCTCATTACCGACATAATCATTTCACTCTAGCCCATCACCCAGATGAACCAGACCTGACACGACTCTAAGCAT
>NW_025297620.1:0-964 GCF_018294505.1 Triticum aestivum | reverse complement strand
CCCTGCGGATGGAACCTGGATAGGCGATAAACCTGGACTGGAGGCTTAGGTGATTAGGTAGGTCGTGGCCGACACCCACGTTGGGCTTCCGCTTGAAGGTTGCCGAGTACATGTCGTGTAAACGACGGTAAGTGGTGAGAGCGTGTATGAAGAAGTACACCCCTGCAGGGTTAACATGATCTATTCGAATAGCCGCGTCCGCGGTAAAGGACTACTTGGTTGCCTATACAGTTCATAGACAAGTAAATGGAAACTACTAAAAGCCTCAAGATAAGTGTGAGTGCCGAGGATGGCTCTTCCGTAGGAAGACGGAGGCGGATCCTCGGTAGTGTATTGAAGTGGTGAGTAGCGGACTCGTGTGCGCAAAACCATTTCAAGTTGAAGTATCGTAGGATAGTCTAGCCAAGAGTCAAAGCTGGCTTGCTGCAATTACTCCACCAACCCTTCTTGACAATATGCATGTATGTAGGATCTGATGTAAGTCTTGCTGAGTACCTTTGTACTCATGTTGCTATAATTTACATTTTACAGAAGATGCTGCAACCCCTTCTGATGGGTTCTACGTAGACGTTGACATCAACGAGTAGGCTAAAGGCCCAGGTGGTGATCCTGAGCTTGTGAAGGACCATGTAGTATAGCTAGGCTTTCCAAGCCTCTTTTATTTTACTAGTTGTCTGTACTCAGACAAGTTACTTCCGCTGCTGGTTTGTATGACTGTATGACTTGAATGCTGGGTCGTGAGACCCGTACCTTTGTGTATGTTATGTATGGCTCCCTGAGCCTTAAATAAAGTACTTGTGTCGTAGAGTCATGTTGTGATGCTTCGTTGTATTTGCACATATCGAGCATATTGTGTGTATGATTGAAATGCTTGGTATGTGTGGGATCTGACTACCTAGTTGTTTATCTTTAGTAGCCTCTCTTACCGGGAAATGTCTCCTAGTGTTACCGCTGAGCCATGGTA
>NW_025297619.1:0-964 GCF_018294505.1 Triticum aestivum | reverse complement strand
TGCGTATGATCCCTCTTTGCAACAAGAGCTTTGTTTCAGAAACATTGATGACGAGGCAAAAACATTTGTGCGTATGATCCCTCTTTGCAACAAGAGCTTTGTTTCAGAAACAACTATTGCAACAAGTGCTTTGTTTCAAGAAAAATGTCGCGCAGGGCCGAGACGGATCAACAGGGAGGGGCTCCCCTGACAACATCTATGGACAGGCCATGCAATGCGTCGCGCGCCACTAGAATGACGACCGGGCCGTGCGAATCTCAGGCATTGTCGCCTACATCGGGTGGTGGCTTGACGATCCTGATCGATCTAGATGCAGGGCATGAGAGATGTGAGCGCCAGGGCGGCCAACCGCTCGGTCGACGACAAGTGAGGCAACGAAAGAAAAAGAGGAGGGATGGAAGTGGGGCAGCAAAGGTTTGCCTCGCCGGCGAACAATGGCTGCTGGAGCGGGCTTGCGGCGTGCATAGGCGTACCTGACCATGTAGTCTATCTGCGGCAAGTGCTGAGTTGTAGAAACCCTTCTGAAACAGTGGTGGAGTTGCAAGAATGTGAAGTAGGTGAGGGTGGATCCTAACCGCCCGATCAACAAATCAAACGCCCACCGAGGCGGTCGACGCACACGGAAAGATCAGCTAGGTGAACACAAGCATTTCCCTTGTTTAACATATGGCCAGCACTCTGCGCCGGCGCGCCGGCCGAAACTTTCGGCCGGTCGGCTAGCAGCCGTCCGATCTGAGCGAGGTGGGCCGCCAGATCTGTTCCTTCTCCTTCCTCGCGCACGGGTCAAAATCCCCCCGCTTCTCTCTCTCCCCCACAGCAAGCACGCCCGCGCCCTCTCGGCACCCCGCACCCTCATCCCTGCTCGCCGCGCTCGCCGTGGTGACCATCAAGCTCCCCTCGGGCGTCGGTTCCGGCCAAAAAACGAGGCGCAGCTGCAGCACATCCGGCACTGGGTTGTAGCCCC
>NW_025297618.1:0-964 GCF_018294505.1 Triticum aestivum | reverse complement strand
TACCGTTATCGTTACTGTTGGTATTATTACTATTACTATCAAACTATCATACTAATGTGATATTGATCACTCCATTGCAGATATTTAGTCTTCAGGTGTGGTTGAATTGAAAACTCAACTGCTAATACTTGCAAATATTATTTGGCTCCGTTTGTGTCGAATCAATAATTTTTGGTTGAATACTGTACCCTCTAAAACTGATGTGATCCCCTATACTTGTGGCTTATCGAGACCTTTCTCTCATGCCGTTGCCGGGGAGCATAGCAATATTTGTTGAGTCACTTGAGATTTATATTTCTTGATCACTGAAGAATCTTAAAGATGATAGAACCAAGATCGTTCCCTCTACGACGAGGGGAGGTAAGGAACTGCTATTTAGATCTGCACTTGATTCACCTTCTGTTTTAAGTAAGCTTGCAACACCATCTCCTGCTATTACTTCGATATGTCGCAAGTAATTGATGATGCTACCTCTGCTATGAATGATGCTTATGATGATGCTAGTACCTTCCTTGATAAGAGTGTGCCACTAGGTGAATTTCTTGATGAACAAATAGCTAGAGTTAAAGAAATTGAGAATGTTGAAACCAATGAAATTACTGAAACTGATGAAAGTATTGAAACTGAAAACTATGATTCACCTATTAAACCTAGCTCTCCTAGATATGAGTTGCCTAATATACCTAAGGGATATGTTGTGGAAGGGGAGGTTGCTAGGGATTTTCTTGCTTGTAATGGTAGAGACGATCTCAAAAAATTATTAGTTGAGTTGAAAGAAAAGTCTCTGAATGTTAGAATGAAATGTGAGTTGCAGTATCAACAACAGAAACGTTGCAGAAGTCCATTGGCCAAAGGTACGATGGCGAACTAGAGAACGTATCTGGTGCACCGGGCCATATGGTGCTACCGGTGCACCAAACTTTCTTAGGATATTTTCAATTGTTTAAAAAAACTGGAAAAAAAA
>NW_025297617.1:0-964 GCF_018294505.1 Triticum aestivum | reverse complement strand
TTAATGAGCACTCGACAAACGCATTTCGAGAACATACACAATTTCCCAGCTATGGAACTAGTGGATCATCATAACCGAGGTGTCTTGCATTTCCCTACAAGTAATTGGATCTCATATGGAGATGTTTAGTGAAGTAGAATGGAAAAATCGAATGCAACTACACAAGAACTAGTCTGTAACTATCGTTCGGAATCAGTTTTGCGTAGTGTTAACTGAAACATGGATATCTGACTCATACGGAGTCCGTTTTGGCTCCACAAGTAGTCAAAACATTTGTGACGACCAGATGCTTCAAAGGATTCTTTCACAGGGAACTTTTGGAGAACTTTTCTTAAGGAGTTCATTCAGAAACTTGTATAGAACCTTTCTTAATGAGCACTCGACAAACGCATTTCGAGAACATACACAAAGTCCCAGCTATGAACCTAGTGCATCATCATAACTGAGGTCTCTTGAATTTCCCTACAAGTAATTGGATCTCATATGGAGATGTTTAGTAAAGTAGAACGGAAAAAATGTAATGCAACTACACAAGAACTAGTCTGTAACTGTCGTTCGGAATCAGTTTTGCGTAGTGTTAACTGAAACATGGATATCTGACTCATACGGAGTCCGTTTTAGCTCCACAAGTAGTCAAAACGTTTGTGAGGACCAGATACTTCAAAGGATTCTTTCACAAGGAACTTTTGGAGAACTTTTCTTAAGGAGTTCGTTCGGAAACTTGTATAGAAACTTTCTTAATGAGTACTCGACAAACGCATTTCGAGAACATACACAAAGTCCCAGCTATGGACCTAGTGGATCATCAGAACTGAGGTCTCTTGCATTTCCCTACAAGTAATTGGATCTCATATGGAGATGTTTAGTGAAGTAGAATGGAAATAATCGAATGCAACTACACAAGAACTAGTCTGTAACTGTCGTTCGGAATCAGTTTTGCGCAGTCTTAACTGAAACATGGATA
>NW_025297616.1:0-964 GCF_018294505.1 Triticum aestivum | reverse complement strand
GTGCTCGTCTCGGCGTCCGTCTATCTCTACCGCGACGACGTCCCCCTCGACTCGCGTCAACCTAAGATAAACAGGGTGGCATTGGTGTCACGTGCTCGTCTCGGCGTCCGTCGTCGCTACCGCGACGACGTCCGCCTCGACCCACGTAACCCTAAGATAGACAGGGTGGCATTGGTGTCACGTGCTCGTCTCGTCGTCCGTCGTCGCTACCTCGACGACGTCCGCCTCGACTCGCGTTACCCTAAGATAGACAGTTTGGCATTCGTGTCACGTGCTAGTCTCGGCGTCCGTCGTCGCTACCGCGACGATGTCCGCCTCGACTCGCGTTACCCTAAGATAGACAGGGTGGCAGTGGTGTCACGTGCTCGTCTCGGCGTCCGTCGTCGCTACCGCGACGACGTCCGCCTTGACTCGCGTAACGCTAAGATAGACAGGGGGCGTTGGTGTAACGTGCTCGTCTCGTCGTCCGTCGTCGCTACCTCCACGACGTCCGCCTCGACTCGCGTTACCCTAAGATAGACAGGGTTGCAGTGGTGTCACGTGCTCGTCTCGGCGTCCGTCGTCGCTACCGCGACGACGTCCGCCTCGACTCGTGTTACCCTAAGATAGATAGGGGGCGTTGGTGTCACGTGCTCGTCTCGGAGTCCGTCTGTCGCTACCGCTACGACGTCCGCCTCGACTCGCGTTAACCTAAGATAAACAGGGTGGCATTGGTGTCACGTGCTCATCTCGGCGTCCGTCGTCGCTACCGAGACGACGTCCGCCTCGACTCTCGTAACCCTAAGATAGACAGGGTGGCATTGGTGTCACGTGCTCGTCTCGTCGTCCGTCGTCGCTACCTCGACGATGTCCGCCTTGACTCGCGTTACCCTAAGATAGACAGGGTGGCATTCGTGTCACGTGCTCGTCTCGGCGTCCGTCGTCGCTCCCGCGACGACGTCCGCCTCGACTCGCGTTACCCTAA
>NW_025297615.1:0-964 GCF_018294505.1 Triticum aestivum | reverse complement strand
TGCGTTTTGTTTTGCAAGCGGCGCGAAAAAAATTAAAAAGGGAATGCAACACGAGGACTTCCCAGGAGGTCACCCATCCTAGTACTACTCTCGCCCAAGCACGCTTAACTTCGGAGTTCTGATGGGATCCGGTGCTTTAGTGCTGGTATGATCGCATCCGACATGTTACCCCGGTCTTCGTCCCTTATCCTTGCCCCTCCCAGCTCCACTACAAAGACGATTGCACATTGCTTTGGCCGCTCCCTCTCAACTACGGAGACGAGTTTAACGCGGTTTCCACCCCTCCCTCTCAACCGCACCAGTGCACGCTTGCCGCGCCACAACGCCGACGCTGGACCCGTGAATCGTGAGCACCCAGCTATGACTTACCGCACTCGTGCAAAATAATAAAACACGGTAAATATATTACTTACACGTGCGTTTTGTTTTGCAAGCGGCGCGAAAAAAATTAAAAAGGGAATGCAACACGAGGACTTCCCAGGAGGTCACCCATCCTAGTACTACCCATCCTAGTACTACTCTCGCCCAAGCACGCTTAACTTCGGAGTTCTGATGGGATCCGGTGCTTGAGTGCTGGTATGATCGCATCCGACATGTTACCCCGGTCTTCGTCCCTTATCCTTGCCCCTCCCAGCTCCACTACAAAGACGATTGCACATTGCTTTGGCCGCTCCCTCTCAACTACGGAGACGAGTTTAACGCGGTTTCCACCCCTCCCTCTCAACCGCACCAGTGCACGCTTGCCGCGCCACAACGCCGACGCTGGACCCGTGAATCGTGAGCACCCAGCTATGACTTACCGCACTCGTGCAAAATAATAAAACACGGTAAATATATTACTTACACGTGCGTTTTGTTTTTCAAGCGGCGCGAAAAAAATTAAAAAGGGAATGCAACACGAGGACTTCCCAGGAGGTCACCCATCCTAGTACTACTCTCGCCCAAGCACGCTTAACTTCAGAGT
>NW_025297614.1:0-964 GCF_018294505.1 Triticum aestivum | reverse complement strand
CAATAGCTCGCTAAGCCTAGAAAACTCCGAACTTGCTTGACCGATTCAGGTGGAGTCCAATTAAGGACGGCTTGAACTCGCTCAGGGTTAACAGCAATACCTTTACCAGATATTACATGACCCAGATAGGTCACTTCTGACAACCAGAATTCACATTTAGAAAATTTGGCATAAAGGCGATGCTCTCGAAGTTTCTGCAACACTAGCCTTAGATGTTCGGCATGTTCTTCCTCGTTCTTGGAGTAGATGAGTATATCATCGAGGTAAACCACGACGAATTTATCCAAATACTCCATGAAGATTGAGTTCATTAACCGAGAAAAGGTGGCTGGAGCGTTGGTTAAACCGAAGGACATGACGGTGTACTCGTATTGGCCATAACGAGTGACAAAGGCCGTTTTAGGAATGTCCCCGTTTCTGATTTTGATTTGATGGTAGCCCAACCTCAAATCCATCTTGGAGAAGACTGAGGATCCAACGAGCTGATCATATAGGTCGTTGATCCTGGGAAGCGGGTATTTGTTCTTGATTGTGACCAAATTGACAGGTCGGTAATCTACAACCATCCGGTCCGTACCATCCTTCTTCTTGACGAATAGGACGGGGCAAGCCCACGGAGATGAACTAGGTCGGATGAAACCCTTTTTCAAGGACTCATCGAGTTGTTTCTTAAGCTCGGCTAGTTCTAGGGGTGCCATCTTATAAGGCCTTCTAGCAATCGGAACGGTTCCTGGAATGAGGTCTATTACAAACTCAACATCCCTGTCAGGTGGAACACCTGGCAATTCCTCTGGAAAGACATCCGGGAAGTCACGGACTACCGGAACGTCCTCAAGGTCTGGCAAAGGGCTGGCGTTAAGAGAATATAATTGTCGCTTGGCTATTCGGGTCAAGACATTGACTATCTTTCCCGAAGGATGGGTGAGTTGAACAGTCCTAGAGAAGCAATCAATTTGGGCATGAT
>NW_025297613.1:0-964 GCF_018294505.1 Triticum aestivum | reverse complement strand
TTCTCCTTCCCCCTTCCCTTCTCCTACTCCCACAAGGAAAGGAGGAGTCCTACTCCCGGTGGGAGTAGGACTCCCCCCTATGGCGCGCCTCTCCCCTTGGCCGGCTGCCTCCCCCTTGCTCCTTTATATACGGGGGCAGGGGGGCACCCCAGAGACACAACAATTGATCCTTGAGATCTCTTAGCCGTGTGCGGTGCCCCCCTCCACCATATTACACCTCGATAATACCGTTGCGGAGCTTAGGCGAAGCCCTGCGTCGGTGGAACATCATCATCGTCACCACGCCGTCGTGCTGACGAAACTCTCCCTCAACACTCGGCTGGATCGGAGTTCGAGGGACGTCATCGAGCTGAACGTGTGTAGAACTCGGAGGTGCCGTGCGTTCGGTACTTGATCGGTCGGATCGTGAAGACGTACGACTACATCAACCGCGTTATGATAACGCTTCCGCTTTCGGTCTACGAGGGTACGTGGACAACACTCTCCCCTCTCGTTGCTATGAATCACCATAATCTTGCGTGTGCGTAGGATTTTTTTTGAAATTACTACGTTCCCCAACGGGAACAACGGCTGAATCTTGGCAGATGTGGGCCTGGCTGTGGCCCCGCGGATGTCTTCGGCAAGAGTCTTGCCGGGCCCCGGCAAGGGTCTTGCCGCGGCGTCGTGGGCGTCCCCGACAAGGGGCTTGCCGGGGGTCTTGTGGGTATCCTCGGCAAGGATCTTGCCGAGGATCTTCGTCTTCTGGTTCTCATCTGATCTTGCGTGCTTCTGATCTTCACAAAGATCTGCATGCCACCATGGAGGTGCCTCCCGAGCCTTGGTTCCAATGTGGTTGATGGTGTTGGAACTCTTGGGCTCAAGGGTGGCGGCTCTGCTGGAGCCGGGCAAGTTGCCCCGGCAAGGCTCTTGCCGGGGCTGTGGAGGTCGCCCCGGCAAGGGCCTTGCCGGGGGAGTCCACCTCGCC
>NW_025297612.1:0-964 GCF_018294505.1 Triticum aestivum | reverse complement strand
GAACAAGAAAAGTAAGGACTCCAGTCCAGAGGATGTTGATGTGGTTGATTTTTTCTTGTGGCGTTGCTGCCGCAGAGTGACCTCTCAAGTCAGTCAATGCCTGACTTCTTGTGCAGGATATTCTAGCCCATCGAAGGGGGTGTTTGACAAGTCTTTGACAGCCGGCTCATTTATTCCCAGAATAAATCGCATTGCATTATTGCCTGGCTTGTGGTTCATGCTGCAGAGATAGACAGTGAATGCCATCGACAGTGAGACCCGGCTGCCAATCTTCAGTGCCACCTAGTGAAGATAAGCTAACTGATCGCTTCCAACCGAGATAAGCTGCAACGGAGGGCAGACTAGTAAAGTGAATATTGTGCACAGAGTAAATCAACCATGCCCTATGCCAAGGAGTTCCTGACGAGCCAAGGAGTTCTTTTTTTTTGGAAAAGGAGGAAGACCCCCGGCCTCTGCATCTGGACGATGCGTGCAGCCACTTTATTAATTATTCATAAAAAATCTTACAAAAAAATACAACAGTAAGTCTAAAGCCACCGTCTAGACAACATTTGCCGCTGCTTCCTATCCAATTGATGAAGGGATGCTGATAGTCCGGGTCTAATACTACAGACCTCGCAGCCAGTGGTGGAGCTAGCCCGTCCATGGAGCCGGGGCAAAATACAAAGGGGTGTGCTCCATAGGCATTTGCCCACAAAGACTGGTGATTAATTCTCAGTCCCTTAGTGTAATTTAATGGAAGTATTTGGGCAGAGCCCGGGCAGCTGCCCAGGGTCGCTGGGAGGGTGGCTCCGCCACTGCTCACAGCCAAGGCTAACATCTAAGACCTGAGGCCCCAACCTAGCCACTTGCCGGGTCTGGGGCACACATCGGTCCGGTGCGCTCTCAGAGGCCGCCGCCGCCAACTGCCACCGCTCCATCTTCAGAGTTGTACTGAGCATCAACCTTGCTCGGTCTAGCTGTC
>NW_025297611.1:0-964 GCF_018294505.1 Triticum aestivum | reverse complement strand
TTAGAGAGCTAAATGACCGTGAAATTGAAAATCACTACAAAATGAATTCTGAAAATGTTGAAACTTGGCATGGTATCATCATTTCACCCGCATAGCATCTGCGAAAGAGTAGAGAGGGTCACGGCAAAAACTGGACGCACTTCATGTACAAATTGGACAAACTCTTTCGGAGTATCAGGGTTTTGGACGAGAACTCATCTGTTACACGGGCACTTCAATGTTTTTTAAACTTATTTGAACTCCGGACTTCTTTTGTGTTCAGTATGCAGCATTCAAAGTGACGTCATCAATTTCCAACATGTTCTAACATCATTTGTTGTTTTTCGGTCATTTACCTAATTGATTAGAGAGCTAAATGACCGTGAAATTGAAAATCACTACAAAATGAATTCTAAAAATGTTGAAACTTGGCATGGTATCATAATTTCACCCGCATAGCATGTGCAAAAGAGTAGAGAGGGTCACGGCAAAAACTGGACGCACTTCGTGTACAAACTGGACAAACCCTTTTGGAGTAACAGGGTTTCGGACGAGAACTCATCTGTTACATGGGCACTTCAAGGTTTTTTAAACTTATTTGAACTCTGGACTTCTTTTGTGTTCAGTATGCAGCATTCAAAGCGACGTCATCAATTTCCAACATGTTCTAACATCATTTGTTGTTTTTCGGTCATTTACCTAATTGATTAGAGAGCTAAATGACCGTGAAATTGAAAATCACTACAAAATGAATTCTGAAAATGTTGAAACTTGGCATGGTATCATCATTTCACCCGCATAGCATCTGCGAAAGAGTAGAGAGGGTCACGGCAAAAACTGGACGCACTTCATGTACAAATTGGACAAACTCTTTCGGAGTATCAGGGTTTTGGACGAGAACTCATCTGTTACACGGGCACTTCAATGTTTTTTAAACTTATTTGAACTCCGGACTTCTTTTGTGTTCAGTATGCAGCATTCAAAG
>NW_025297610.1:0-964 GCF_018294505.1 Triticum aestivum | reverse complement strand
TCAAGGTCTTTCTTCTGCTGGGCCTCCCTTACCTTACCTGCAAGTTACAGCAAGATCAGATGCTGAAACAAGCAAGGGGAAAAGCAGTCGTCAGGGTCTCACCAAACATACCTTCGGTCTCCTCCTTTGCCTTTGTCAGCTTCTCCTGAACCAGCTTCAAGCTCAGCTCGACTTGAGTATGTTTTTGTTCCAGCTCTGAGTAGCGAGCCACAAGATCACAGGAGTTCTGTGAAGAACCAATCGACTAAATGTCAAATATAATTCACTTCCGAGTGAAAAAGGGGATAAACACACGTTTCTAAGACTACAGCCAAATACAAGCATTCGACCGTAGTCTCGGGGACTACACCCAGTGGGTGCACTCAGCGTGCCCCCACTAATCCTGTTGAAGACAAAGTCGACCAGTCGACCTCAAAAAAAGAAAAATAAAAAAAAGAGAGAGATGCATTCTCTAAGACTGTGATCAATTGCAAGCAGTCGACCACAGTCTCGGGGACTACACCCAGTGGGTGCACTCAGCGTGCCCCCACCGGTTTGTGAAATCCAGTCGACATAGTCGACTGAAAGAAAAATTGACGTCATAAAGCCTAAAGCCGACTGCCAGCAGTCGACCTTAGCCTTGGGGACTACACCCAGTGGGTGCACTCAGCGTGCCCCCACCGGTTTGTGAAGTCCAGTCGACCAGTCGACTGACAGAAAGATTGACATCATAAAGCCTAAGGCCGACTGCCAGCAGTCGACCTTAGCCTTGGGGACTACACCCAGCGGGTGCACTCAGCGTGCCCCCGCTAACACGGAGTTTATTCGACACACCCAGTGGGTGACTAATATAAATTCCGGAAAAGAAAAGTTTTTGGTAGCATATCCAACAGAACAAACAGCGGTCGACTGACCTGGACATTGCTTTGGAGGGCAGAACTGGCGTCATAAGCTGCCTGGCTCGCGTCCCGGATGGTCTTCAGCT
>NW_025297609.1:0-964 GCF_018294505.1 Triticum aestivum | reverse complement strand
AACTTGTAGTAGGAGGGAGCCCATACAATGAGCCCCTGGGCCTGGCGTTACTCCTTTAAAGGTAGTATTGCTATGGTGAATTTTTGTTGGGTCTAACCCCATCCCGCGGATTGTATCGTGATATATTAGGTCTAGACTGCTGCACCCGTCCATCAAGACTCGTGTGAAGTGATATCCGCCAATTACTGGGTCTAATACCATGGCATCCCATCCTGCGTGTTGGATACTTGCTGAGTAATTGCGATGGTCGAAAGTGATCAGTTGAGACGACCAGTGGCAGGACTTCACGGTGACAAGCACTTGGGTATATTTTCCTGGGAGTGCCGCGTTGTTTTTTCCCTTGATCACGTGCAACACGTTTACTGTTTTGACTTCTGGTGGAAATTTCTTTTGTTCCCCAATGTCTTGCTTGGGAGGCTCGTCCTCGTCTTCACTTGGTGTATCCTCCCCCTTGTGAACGGCTGTCAGGACCCCGACTCGATGTCACATCGATCTAGCTGGTAACACCTCATATCACTTTGCGGCCTCACGCACGGTATTCCCACGGGTGTCGCCTTACCTTTTCCCGGGACCGTTTGCGCCTTTTGGCTCACGTATATGATAGTGCCGCTAGCATCCATATGATAAAGAGCCCGGGCTGACATGACTAGTCGTAAACCCAAAGTGGCACAGACTTACAGGGACAGGCATCCATGACCCAGCTTCGAACGTGTCGGTCATCAGCAAGTGGGTCCGGGCTGTAGCACTGGGCTAGCAGGACTCCGGTAAACCGGGCTGTAGCGGGCTAACAGGACTCCGGTACTCAAAGCGTGACATTTCCCCGAAGGGACAGACACAGGAACGAAGAAGGACACATGCCGGCCAGCCTAAGTGTTCCAGAGCAGTAGCAAGCTACCATGGCTCAGCGGTAACACTAGGAGACATTTCCCGGTAAGAGAGGCTACTAAAGATAAACAACTAGATA
>NW_025297608.1:0-964 GCF_018294505.1 Triticum aestivum | reverse complement strand
CCCCCCCCTTTAGTCGCGGTTGCTTAAGAACCGCGACTAAAGGCCCGTCCACGTGGGCGGAGGACCTTTAGTCGCGGTTCTTGTGGCTAACCGCGACTAAAGGCCGCCACAGGTTTTTGAAAAAAAAATTGAATTTTTTTTTCAAATTTCTGAATTATTTTAACCTCTAGTCTCTAATCACCACCCCTCATCACTTCTCAATTTATTCTTTTATCACCCCTTATCATTCCAAATCATCTAACTTCCCAACCGGTCACCCATCCCTCTCACTACTCCAGCCCAAGCACGCTTAACTTCCGGGTTCTATTCTCCCACGCTCCAAGTCTGCACTTGTTGTTTTCCTGACAATAATAAGATGTCAATCCTATTAACCTTCAGGAATTTTGCTTGAGCATGAAGTGACACATTTCACTATTTGAGTTTGAAACTATTGTTTTAAAAAACAATAATTATTTAGTAACACTAATATTTCTTGAATAATTAGTTTGACCATTGTTTGACCACAGTTTGACCACAGTTGACCACAGTTTGACCATATTTGACCAAAATTGAAATAATTAAAATAATTATTTAGTAACACTAATATTCTAGAATAATTAGTTTGACCATTGTTTGACCATAGTTTGCCCACTGTTTGAATATTTTTCAATTTTTTCCACTCTAGATCTTACAAGCCCCATAACTTTTTTCTATTAGGTTTCCCCCTGTTAAATTTGGATGTAACTTTTCGAGTAGATGATTTTTCATATAAAAAACTTTTTCATCCGAGTTAGTATGCAAAAGTTATGCCCATTTTTACAAATTTCAGAGAGATTTTGCAAATAAAGTCAAAATTCACATTTGCAAATTTTCCCAACAACTAGACCACATATCACATGAGAAACTTATTTTCTTTTATTTTTTTGACATTTCCATTATTTTCTTTTATTTTTTTTAAAACTGAAAAGGCGATCCCGGGGGGGGG
>NW_025297607.1:0-964 GCF_018294505.1 Triticum aestivum | reverse complement strand
TTGGTGTCACGGAACCCTGTACACATCGTTTGGGGCTGTGAGCGAAACTCCGGCCGGATCTCCTCATGGATGGAACCCGAATAGGCGATAAACCTGGACTAGAGACTTGAGTGTTTAGGCAGGCCGTGGCCGACACCCACGTTGGGCTTCCGCTTGAAGGTTGCCGAGTACATGTCGTGTAAACGGCGGTAAGTGGTGAGAGCGTGTGTGAAGAAGTACACCCCTGCAGGGTTAATATGATCTATTCGAATAGCCGTGTCCGCGGAAAAGGACTTCTGGGTTGCTTATATCAGTTCATAGACAAGTGAAAGTGGATACTTTAAAATGCGCAAGATAAGCGTGAGTGCTATGGATGGCGTTCTCGTAGGGAGACGGGAGCGGATCCATAGTGGTGTATTGATATGGTGAATATGTGGACTCGTGTGCGCCACCTCAAAAAAGTTACTCGCAGTCGTAGTTCAGGATAGCCACCGAGTCAAAGTTGGCTTGCTGCAGTTAAACCCCACCACCCCTTTGTTGATAATGATGCATATGTAGATAGGTCTGATGTAAGTCTTGCTGGGTACATTTGTACTCACGTTTGCCTATTTTATGTTTTTGCAGAGAGACTTCAGTCTCGCTAGTAGTTTCACGTGGACTTCGACGTTTAGCTTGATACCTCAGCTACGATCTTGTGCCCTCGGCAGGATCTGATAGATAGTCAGGCTTCTCAGCCTTTTTCATTTATAGATGTCTGTACTCAGACATGATAGCTTCCGCTTGTGCTTGATTTGTATGCTCTGAATGTTGGGTCATGAGACCCATGTTTGTAATATCTCGCTCCTCGGAGCCTATTGAATAGATTACTTGAGTCATAGAGTCATGTTGTGATGCCATGTTGTATTTGCACATATCGAGCATATTGTGTGTATGTTATTGAAATGCTTGGTATGTGTGGGATCTGACCATCTAGTTGTTTATCTTT
>NW_025297606.1:0-964 GCF_018294505.1 Triticum aestivum | reverse complement strand
GTCTTTGTAGTGGAGCTGGGAGGGGCAAGGATAAGGGACGAAGACCGGGGTAACATGTCGGATGCGATCATACCAGCACTAAAGCACCGGATCCCATCAGAACTCCGAAGTTAAGCGTGCTTGGGCGAGAGTAGTACTAGGATGGGTGACCTCCTGGGAAGTCCTCGTGTTGCATTCCCTTTTTAATTTTTTTCGCGCCGCTTGCAAAACAAAACGCACGTGTAAGTAATATATTTACCGTGTTTTATTATTTTGCACGAGTGCGGTAAGTCATAGCTGGGTGCTCACGATTCACGGGTCCAGCGTCGGTGTTGTGGCGCGGCAAGCATGCACTGGTGCGGTTGAGAGGGAGGGGTGGAAACCGCGTTAAACTCGTCTCTGTAGTTGAGAGGGAGCGGCCAAAGCAATGTGCAATCGTCTTTGTAGTGGAGCTGAGAGGGGCAAGGATAAGGGACGAAGACCGGGGTAACATGTCGGATGCGATCATACCAGCACTAAAGCACCGGATCCCATCAGAACTCCGAAGTTAAGCGTGCTAGCGTGCTTGGGCGAGAGTAGTACTAGGATGGGTGACCTCCTGGGAAGTCCTCGTGTTGCATTCCCTTTTTAATTTTTTTCGCGCCGCTTGCAAAACAAAACGCACGTGTAAGTAATATATTTACCGTGTTTTATTATTTTGCACGAGTGCGGTAAGTCATAGCTGGGTGCTCACGATTCACGGGCCCAGCGTCGGCGTTGTGGCGCGGCAAGCGTGCACTGGTGCGGTTGAGAGGGAGGGGTGGAAACCGCGTTAAACTCGTCTCCGTAGTTGAGAGGGAGCGGCCAAAGCAATGTGCAATCGTCTTTGTAGTGGAGCTGGGAGGGGCAAGGATAAGGGACGAAGACCGGGGTAACATGTCGGATGCGATCATACCAGCACTAAAGCACCGGATCCCATCAGAACTCCGAAGTTAAGCGTGCTTGG
>NW_025297605.1:0-964 GCF_018294505.1 Triticum aestivum | reverse complement strand
TTTCCTTTCTTTTTTTTTCTCTGACTTTTTTTTTACTTTTTTTTCTCTCGTTGTTTTTCTCTATCTTTTTTTCTCTCTCCCTCTTTCCAAAACAAACTAGATAAGATGTAGATTGGATCAAGCGAAGATGGGAACGATCTCAACTATGATTATGACAATGAACGGTGGGTAGCACATGGAGGAAATTGATGGATGGGTGGTGGACAGCGGAAGGGATAACGATGCAGCGGCGACGTGACTAATGTGAACAGAACTCGAAACTCTAAACGGCCTAGACACTAAGACCAGCAACTCGACACGACGATGCAACCGATAATTCAACTATGCAAGCAATGAAAAGAAAATTGCAAAGGCTCAGACTGGCTTGGACAAAGGATGAATAGATCTAACTCTTTTTTATGGATTTTTCTTGGACAATAGGTAAGAAAATAAATCTAATCTAGGAAAACTGGAAATTCTCACCGAGCAACCTGAAAACTGATAGCACTTGATAGAGACGGGGTGTGATAGAGGCAAAGGTGTCCCGTCTTTCGATGAGATGGTGGATTTCGCTTTGGTGGAAGTCGACTTTGACGATCCGACTACGAACGTGCGAGGACGTCGCGCCTTAGCAATCGCTAAACCAACTCCGAGAGGTTATTGACCACGCCGGAGCACGATCAACCTGACCACGAGGGTCTGTTTCCTGCGAGCAAACGAAGAACAAGCAAGAAACTAAGATTGCAATCTGGATATTGCGAATATAAGATGAAAGCTTTATTGATCAAGGTGGGGTTCTGTGACGCCTTTGTCTGGTCGTTGAACACAAACGAAGTACGCGAAGTTGCAGCTATGGCGAACTTTTAATCTAAACAAAACCCAAAGTCTAAACGATGCCCTAAGGGCTGTATATATGGAGGAAGAGGGGGGAATTTCGTGGCCCTTGGTGGAGGGGTCCGAAATCAACCCTATCTCTTGTTTCCCC
>NW_025297604.1:0-964 GCF_018294505.1 Triticum aestivum | reverse complement strand
TAAATCAATACTATTTTGAATTTGAACTTATATCCAAATATTACTGAATATATGTTCAAATAACTGAAACATTTTTATGTGCTTTGGTATAATTCCATTGTGCTAAATAAAATGTTCAGGGGAATTTTGTCACTGTCTTTGAATTTGTTTTATTTCAAAACAGTGGCAAAAGATTAAATAAAACAAAACAGAAGGAAAAAATAAAACAGAGCAGAAAACCTACCTGGGCCACTTACCCGCAGCCTACCTGGCGCCACCAACCGGCCCAGCCCACCTCCTCCCCCTTGTCCTCTTCCTCCTCTGCCAGGAGGACGAACAGAGGCGAGGCGTGGCGCGCGCCCGAGAGGCCTCGGCCACCTCCTGCTTCCCGGCCACCTCCTGCTTCCCCCGGCCTCCCTAGCAACGCCACGACGAGGCCTCATGTCCCCTCGCTCCTCTTCCTCCCCCGCTGCATCCCCTCTCTCCTCTGTTCCCTCTCTCTCGCCCGGACCGAACGGAGCCGCCGCCACCGACGAGCTCCCTCGCGGCCACCGCCACCCCCTCTCCTCCCCGACGCGCTCCTGAGCTCCGCAGTGCCTCCCTCGACCTCCCCGTCGGCTCACGCGACCGGAGAAGCCCCGAAGCGCCGTCCCGACGTTTTCCCCCTCCTCGGCCACCGAGGACCGCCGCTATCGATTCGCCGCCTCCGACGCCTCCCCGAGCTCCCCGAGGCCACCGTCGCAACCCCTGTGAGCTCCTCTATGTTTCCCCTCTGACCCCCTGCTCGTTCTCGTGCCGTAGCTGCCGTCCCCGCAAGCACCGAGCTCCGGCCATCGCCATGGCCGGCGAACCTCGCGCCCCGGAGCTCTTCCGCTCGCTCCAGTAGCTCCCGCGTGCTCTCCAGGTTCCCAGGGTCCCGACGCGCTCCTCTGCTCTCCGGCTAACACGCTGCAGCCACCGCGTCGTGCTGGCCCGAGCTCCGGCC
>NW_025297603.1:0-964 GCF_018294505.1 Triticum aestivum | reverse complement strand
CCGAAACGATGGGTTCCCTTCAGAGGGGTGACCCGAAGATAAGCCTTCTCGTCAACCTCGAAAGTCATAGCCTTATGTTTTCGGTCATATTGACTCTTTTGACGGGATTGGGCTGTTTTCAACTTTTCCCGAATGATGCGAACTTGTTCTTCTGCTTCCTGAATCATATCCGGGCCAAAGAATTGTCTTTCCCCGGTCTCTGACCAGTTAAGGGGTGTTCGACATCGTCGTCCATAGAGAACTTCAAAAGGGGCTTTACCCAAGCTAGATTGATAGCTGTTGTTGTAAGCGAATTCGGCGAACGGAAGGCACTTCTCCCAGTCCATTCCGAATGAGATAACAGAGGCTCGAAGCATGTCTTCTAGAATTTGGTTGACGCGTTCCACTTGACCGCTCGACTGAGGGTGGAAGGCGGTGCTAAAGGAGAGACGGGTTCCCATAGCATTCTGGAAACTTTCCCAAAATCTAGAGGTGAAAAGACTTCCTCGATCCGAGTTAATTTCCAAAGGAACACCATGGAGAGACACTATTCGGGAGATGTATAAGTCTGCCAATTGACTGGCGGTTATACTCTCACGAACAGGTAAGAAATGGGCTACTTTGGAAAGACGATCGACAACGACAAAGATAGCATTATTCCCTCTCTTGGTCCTGGGAAAACCGGTAATGAAATCCATACCAATTTTATCCCATTTCCATTCAGGAATAGCTAGGGGTTGAAGGGTGCCAGCAGGCCGTTGATGCTCTGCTTTTACACGACGACAGACGTCGCAGTTAGCAATATACTGAGCAATTTCTCTCTTCATCCTAGTCCACCAGAACCTCTGGCGTAGGTCCTGATACATCTTAGTACTACCGGGATGAATAGTGAGAGGAGATTCATGAGCCTCCTTAAGGATCAACTGCCGTAGATGCTGGTTCTTGGGAACCACTAGACGGTTCTCAAAGTACACAACACCATGAT
>NW_025297602.1:0-964 GCF_018294505.1 Triticum aestivum | reverse complement strand
AGGGACATGTTGGTGTCTGTTATTCACACATGCATTACGATTTCCGGATAACACAATTATAGCATGAATAAAGACAATTATCATGAACAAGGAAATATAATAATAATGCTTTTATTATTGCCTCTAGGGCATATTTCCAACAGTCTCCCACTTGCACTAGAGTCAATAATCTAGTTACATTGTGATGAATCGAACACCCATGGAATTCTGGTGTTGATCATGTTTTGCTCTAGGGAGAGGTTTAGTCAACGGATCTGCTACATTCAGGTCCGTATGTACTTTACAAATCTCTATGTCTCCATCTTGAACATTTTCACGAATGGAGTTGAAGCGACGCTTGATGTGCCTTGTCTTCTTGTGAAACCTGGGCTCCTTGGCAAGTGCAATAGCTCCAGAGTTGTCACAAAAGAGCTTGATCGGCCCCGACGCATTGGGTATGACTCCTAGGTCGGTGATGAACTCCTTCACCCATATTGCTTCATGTGCTGCCTCCAAGGCTGCCATGTACTCCGCTTCACATGTAGATCCCGCCACGACGCTTTGCTTGCAACTGCACCAGCTCACTGCCCCACCATTCAAAATATACACGTATCCGGTTTGTGACCTAGAGTCATCCAGATCTGTGTCGAAGCTAGCGTCGACGTAACCCTTTACGACGAGCTCTTCGTCACCTCCATAAACGAGAAACATTTCCTTAGTCCTTTTCAGGTACTTCAGGATATTCTTGACCGCTGTCCAGTGTTCCTTGCCGGGATTACTTTGGTACCTTCCTACCAAACTTACGGCAAGGTTTACATCAGGTCTGGTACACAGCATGGCATACATAATAGAACCTATGGCTGAGGCATAGGGGATGACGCTCATCTCTTCTATATCTTCTGCCGTGGTCGGACATTGAGCTGAGCTCAATTTCATACCTTGCAACACAGGCAAGAACCCCTTCTTGGATTGATCCATATTGAAC
>NW_025297601.1:0-964 GCF_018294505.1 Triticum aestivum | reverse complement strand
GATTGATCCATATTGAACTTCTTCAATATCTTATCAAGGTATGTGCTTTGTGAAAGACCTATGAGGCGTCTCGATCTATCTCTATAGATTTTGATGCCTAATATATAAGCAGCTTCTCCAAGGTCCTTCATTGAAAAACTTTTATTCAAGTAGGCCTTGATGCTGTCCAAGAGTTCTATATCATTTCCCATCAAAAGTATGTCATCTACATATAATATGAGAAATGCTACAGAGCTCCCACTCACTTTCTTGTAAACGCAGGCTTCTCCATAAGTCTGTGTAAACCCAAACGCTTTGATCATCTCATCAAAGCGAATGTTCCAACTCCGAGATGCTTGCACCAGCCCATAAATCGAGCGTTGGAGCTTGCACACTTTGTCAGCATTCTTAGGATCGACAAAACCTTCCGGCTACATCATATACAATTCTTCCTTAAGGAAACCATTAAGGAATGCCGTTTTGACGTCCATTTGCCATATTTCGTAATCATAGAATGCGGCAATTGCTAACATGATTTGGACGGACTTCAGCTTCACTACCGGTGAGAAAGTCTCATCGTAGTCAACCCCTTGAACTTGTCGATAACCCTTAGCGACAAGCCGAGCTTTATAGATGGTCACATTACCATCCGCGTCTGTCTTCCTCTTAAAGATCCATTTATTTTCTATGGCTCGCCGCTCAACGGGCAAGTCAGTCAAAGTCCATACTTTGTTTTCATACATGGATCCTATCTCGGATTTCATGGCTTCTAGCCATTTGTCGGAATCCGGGCCCGCCATCGCTTCTTCATAGTTCGAAGGTTCACCGTTGTCTAACAGCATGATTTCCAAGACAGGGTTGCCGTACCACTCTGGTGCGGAACGTGTCCTTGTGGACCTTCGAATTTCAGTAGGGGCTTGATCAGAAGTATCTTGATCATTGTCATTAACTTCCTCTCTAGTCGGTGCAGGCACCTCAGGAACAT
>NW_025297600.1:0-964 GCF_018294505.1 Triticum aestivum | reverse complement strand
CCCGATCTTTCGATGAGATGATAACTATCGATTTGGTGGAGACGACTTTGACGATCCGACTACAAACGTGCACGACGTTGCGCCTTAGCAATCGCTAAACCAACTCCGAGAGGTTATTGACCACGCCGGAGCACAATCAACCTGACCACGAAGGTCTATTCCTGCAAGCAATCGAAGAACAAGCAAGAATATGATAAAAGCAATCTGAATATTGCGAGTATATATGAAGTATTGATAAAGGTGGGGATCCGTAAGCGGTCTTGGTCTGGTCGTTGGACACAAACGAAGTACACGAAGTTGCAATGGCTAACTTTTAACTAAACAAATCCCAAGGAAAAGCTACTAGATGGATCTACTTGTATAGGAGCAAGGGGTGGCGGCCAAGGAGGTGGGAGGACGTCCCAAGGCAGCCTAAAACTAAATCTAGGTCGTACAAGGCCAATGGGCCCAAGTGGAGGTGATGTAACACCTTTGGACTTGAAGTTTGACTCGGATTCTGCTGCAGCATCAGATTGTTTCGTCCACAACTCAACGCTCCGGACGAATTTGAAGGTGATTCCAATTGGGTTGGAAAGTGCACGAAATCTAGTTTCCAACAAAAAAAGAATCACCCAATTCGGAGTCCGTATGAAAAACTTGTGTCCGTTTTGAGTCAGGTGTGTCTGTGCAGTCCGAATCTGAATCCAGAACGTGAGAGACTTGGACTCTATCTTCTCTTGGGCCAAAAGTGACGTGAGAGAACTTTTTGGACAGCAAATAAACATCTCTTTCTTCCTTATCTTCATATGTGGATTGTACAAATGTTCCATACACCTGCAATTAGACAAAACACAAAAGTGTGTGAAGTATTTTTGTTCTGGATAACATAAATAGATTATTGAATAGTTTGCACTAGAAATTACCTGACAAATATGCATATATGCAATATTTTTGGTCATATCCAAGGTAGTCATGTCCTCATCAC
>NW_025297599.1:0-964 GCF_018294505.1 Triticum aestivum | reverse complement strand
GTGTCCGATCATCACGTGAGACGGACTAGTCAAGATCGGTGAACATCTCCATGTTGATCGTATCTTCTATACGACTCATGCTCGACCTTTTGGTCCTCCGTGTTCCGAGGCCATGTCTGTACATGCTAGGCTCGTCAAGTCAACCTAAGTGTATTGCGTGTGTTCCGAGGCCATGTCTGTACATGCTAGGCTCGTCAACACCCGTTGTATTCGAACGTAAGAATCTATCACACCCGATCATCACGTGGTGCTTCGAAACGACGAACCTTCGCAACGGTGCACAGTTAGGGTGAACACTTTCTTGAAATTATTATAAGGGATCATCTTACTTACTACCGTCGTACTAAGCAAATAAGATGCAAAAACATGATAAACATCACATGCAATCAAATAGTGACATGATATGGCCAATATCATTATGCTCCTTTGATCTCCATCTTCGGGGCACCATGATCATCTTTGTCACCGGCATGACACCATGATCTCCATCATCATGATCTCCATCATTGTGTCTTCATGAAGTTGTCACGCCAACGATTACTTCTACTTCTATGGCTAACACGCTTAGCAATAAAGTAAAGTAATTTACATGGCGTTATTCAATGACACGCAGGTCATACAAAAAATAAAGACAACTCCTATGGCTCCTGCCGGTTGTCATACTCATCGACATGCAAGTCGTGATCCCTATTACAAGAATATGATCAATCTCATACATCACATATATCATTCATCATATCTTCTGGCCATATCACATCACATAGCACATGCTGCAAAAACAAGTTAGACGTCCTCTAATTGTTGTTGCAAGTTTTTACGTGGCTTGTATAGGTTTCTAGCAAGAACGTTTCTTACCTACGTAAAACCACAACGTGATATGCCAATTTCTATTTACCCTTCATAAGGACCCTTTTCATCGAATCCGTTCCGACTAAAGTGGGAGAGACAGACACCCGCTAGCCAC
>NW_025297598.1:0-964 GCF_018294505.1 Triticum aestivum | reverse complement strand
TAATGTTGTCTTATTCGTGGTTGATCCCTCGAGCATACACCATTATATCTTTTAGGTCTGACCAATGCTATCACTTGTTCACTTAACTATGGAATTCCTTTTAAAAGGAAACCCAGATGAATTGTTGTTGTGCCCATTGACAACATCCTTGTCTTCTCCATAATTTTGCTGAACATTAAGCTAGTGTTGGAAACTTTTGAAAGCATTTGTTCATGCTAGCTCATGAAGCATATGTTTGGATGAAGGTAGTGACTTCCTTTAATTCATGTGCATCTGATGCAAGTTGCCGCCGTGGATTCGAGAAAGTCAATGTTGCTTTCTTTGGAATCATTCCAAATCAGTCATGCACACGTGCGAAGAATGCTGTGGTTTGAAGACTTGCAACCTTCAATCTATATGTATCCCTAGCACACCAAGCCACTGATTGATTTGTTCAAGGAGAAGGAGTTCCTTCATAAGAGCTAATCCGGACTTATGAAAGAACTTCGATACCCTCGTTGATGGTTCCCATCCTGAACTCGATAGTGTTTTATTATAAGACTACCATGTGGTCATGCTTGTCTGGGACAACGTGTTCACATGTTTGTAGCAGAACCAGCTCATGTTTTGGAGCTTGCTATCGTAGTTCATCTCCCGAGAATCCCGCAACGTCATCTCGTCGATTTGTGTTGCAAACTTTCATTTTTCTTCCTAAGACTCGATGAGCCTGGAATATCCTAACACCAACCAGAGCTGAATCTCAGGCAGATATGATGGTTGGAACATTTCCCTAAGAACTATAATATTGGTCTCTCGATAACCGGTAAGGTGGATGTCGTGGCCAACACACCCATCCGGTAGACCTATTATTATAGTATCTTGTTTGAGGAAGTTGGCCACCCCCCCCCTAGGGATTTCGTAGGATTTACTCCCTAGTTGCCCCTATGGATTTTTGTGTTCCCGAAGTCCGACCTTTTACTTGATG
>NW_025297597.1:0-964 GCF_018294505.1 Triticum aestivum | reverse complement strand
CGGAGTTCATGATGTCTTCCATGTTTCTCAGCTGAAGAAGTGTCCTGCCGACATGGCCGATGTTCCGTTGAGAGACACAGTGCCCCTAGAGGCCATACAGCTTGATAGTGATCTGACTTACAAGGAGAAACCCGTCCGTATTCTCGAGACTGCAAGCAGAGTCACCCGCAGCAAGGTCATCAAGTTTTGCAAGGTGCTGTGGAGTCACCACACCGAGGAAGAAGCCACCTGGGAACGCGAAGAAGATCTTCGTCGAGACCATCCGCACCTATTTGCTAGCCAACCCGAATCTCGAGGGCGAGATTCATCTTAAGGTGGGTAGGTTTGTAACATCCCAAATTTCCTATTTGGAATGTTTTACAATTATAGCTAAGCATCCTATGCATCCTGTTTGAATTGAATGCCATTTGAAGTTTCAGAGAATTTTGAGTTTTGAATTTGAATTTCAAACTTTGGCATGTGGGAAACATTTCAAAAACTAAGACTGATAAATACTTGATCAAAAGTATGAGAGGAGCAAACATGACACTCCAAAAACATCAGAGGAAACAATGCCAAAGGATTTGGATTCAAATCTGAATTTTATTTGAATTTGAAAAAAATGGATTTTTCTAAAGTTTGGATTTTGCCTTTGGAAAAATGTTCAAATGAAAGGGGATATTCCCCTGATCATTTTGGTATATATACCCTATATAAAATATTTATAGATAATGTTTTATTTTTGTTTTTGTTTTATTAAAAAAAAATAAAGAAAAACCCCCCGGGGCGCCAGCCAGGCCACCCCAGGCCCAGCCAGCGCCGCACCCCTCCCCTCCCCACCTGGCCCAAGCCAGCCGGCCCACTCGGCCAACAGGCCAGCCGAGCCAGGCCAGCCCAGCTCCACCCGACCCCCTCGCCCCTCTCTCCCTCTCGCTGACCCGTGGGACCCGCCCCGTCTTCCCCAACCCCTCGCCCATGCCACGAC
>NW_025297596.1:0-964 GCF_018294505.1 Triticum aestivum | reverse complement strand
GTAGGATTGCAGGTAAAGGTATCAACAATAGTAGCAAGGATAGGCTATGCATCAGAATAGGATATCGAAAGTAGTAACATGCTACACTACTCTAATGCAAGTAGTAGAGAGTAGAGTAGGCGATATCTGGTGATCAAGGGGGGGCTTGCCTGGTTGCTCTGGCAAGTAGGAGGGGTCGTCGACTCCGTAGTCGAACTGGGCAGCAGCAGTGTCGGTCTCGTAGTCTACCGGAGAGAAGAGGGGGAAGAAACAGTAAATACAATGCAAACATAAGCATGACGATGCGTGACATGACAATGAGCGGTGCTAGGGGTGCCCTAACGCGACAGTAGGTGGTACCGGTGAAGGGGGGGAACATCCGGGAGGTATTCCCGATGTTTCGCGCTTTCGGACAGACGGACCGGAGGGGGAAAGTTGCTAGTTCGATAGGTTAGGGAGGTGTGGTGGACGAACGGACCGCGCATTTGGATTCGTCTCGTCGTTCTGAGCAACTTTCATATAGACAACATTTTCATCCGAGTTACGGTTTAAAAGATATGAATTTTCAAAGTTTATTTGAATTTCTGGAATTATTTAATTAACAGAAAAAGGGATATGACGTCAGCATGACGTATGAGTGACGTCAGCGGTCAACAGTCCGGGTTGACTGGTCAAACTGACAAGGGGGACCCACCTGTCATAGACAGTGGGTTAACAGAGGATTAAACTAATTAGTTTTTTAGTTAATTAACTACTGGGCCCACCTGTCAGTGAGAGATTAATTAAACTAATTATTTTTATTTATAAAACATTTTCTTTTTCTTTTCTTTTTTTTTTAATTTTTGCGGCGGGGCCCGCATGTCAGTGACTGGGCCTGCCCAGTCAGCAGTTGACTGGGTCAACCCAGTCAACTGGGCCCGTGGGGGCCACTGGCAGTGACCCAGGGGTGGCCCCAGGTGTGCCACGTCGGCGGCCGGCGCCGGAG
>NW_025297595.1:0-964 GCF_018294505.1 Triticum aestivum | reverse complement strand
CCCAGGGTGCGTTTACGTGTCGGTCATCAACACTCACATTTTTGGCCAATTCTGGCCCGTTTCGTGGACTATCACTCACCATTTTGGGGTCCAAGAGCGATTTCCACGATTGACGATCCCTGGGGTGCGTTTACGTGTCCATCGTCAACACTCACAGTTTTGGCCAATTCTGACCCGTTTCGTGGACTATCACTCACCGTTTTGGGGTCCTGAAACGATTTCCATAGTTGTTGAACCCTAAGGTGCGCTTACGTGTCGGTCATCAACACTCTTAGTTTTGGCCGATTCTGGCCCGTTTGGTGGACTATTACTCACTGTTTTGGGGTCCCGGATTGATTTCCACGATTAACGAACCCCGGGGTGCGTTTACGTGTCGGTCATCAACACTCGAAGTTTTTGTCGATTCTGGTCCGTTTCGTGCACTACTACTTACCTTTTTTGGGTCCCAGAGGGGTTTCCACGATTGACGATCCCTGGGGTGCGTTTACGTGTCCGTCGTCAACACTCACTGCTTTGGCCAATTCTGACCCGTTTCGTGGACTATTACTCACAGTTTAGGGGCCCCGAAATGATTTCCATAGTTGTTGAACCCCAAGGTGCACTTACGTGTCGGTCATCAACAATCGCAGTTCCGGCCGATTCTGGCCCGTTTCGTGGACTATTGCACACTTTTTGGGGGTCCTGAAGTGATTTCCATGATTGACGAACCCTGGGGTGCGTTTATGTCCCGTTTCGTGGACTATTACTCATTGTTTTGGGGTCCTGAAGTGATTTGCACGATTGACGAACGCCGGGGCGCGTTTATGTGTCGGTCATCAACACTCACAATTTTGGCCGATCCTGGTATGTTTCGTGCACTATTACTCACCGTTTTAGGGTGCGAGAGCGATTTCCACGATTGACGATCCCCGGGGTGCGTTTACGTGTCCGTCGTCAACACTCACTATTTTGGCCAATTCTGACC
>NW_025297594.1:0-964 GCF_018294505.1 Triticum aestivum | reverse complement strand
GTCCCGTAGTGATTTCCACGATTAACAAACCCCGTGGTGCGTTTACGTGTCGGTCATCAACACTCGTGGTTATTGTCAATTCTGGCCCGTTTCATGGACTATTACTCACCTTTTTGGGGTCCCAAAGCGATTTCCATGGTTGTCGAACCCCAAGGCGCGCTTACGTGTCGGTCATCAACAATCGCGGTTTTGGCCGATTCTGGCCCGTCTCTTGGACTATTACTCAGTTTTGGGGTCACGTAGCGATTTCCACGATCGACGAACAACGGTGTGTTTATGTGTCTGTCATCAACATTTGCAGTTTTGGCCGAGTTTGGCCCGTTTCATGGACTATTACTCACTGATTTCGGGTCCCTGAGCGATTTCCATGATTGACGAACCCCGGGGTGTGTTTATGTATCATTGATCAATAACCCTAGGTTTTACCGATTCAGGGCTCTTTCACGGACTATTACTCACCATTTTGGAGTTCCAAAGCGATTTCCATGGTTGTCGAACCCAAGATGTGCTTACGTGTTTGTCGTCAAGACTCGCAGATTGGGCCGATTCTTGCTCGTTTCTTGGACTATTACTCAGTTTTGGGATCCCGAAGTGATTTCCACGATTGACGAACACCGGGGTGCGTTTACGTGTCCGTCATCAAAACTCACAATTTTGGCCGATTCTGGTATGTTTTGTGCACTGTTACACACCGTTTTGGGGTTCCGGAGCGATTTCGATGATTGACGATCCCTGGGGTGCGTTTACGTGCCCGTCATCAACACTCACAGCTTTGGCCAATTCTGACCCGTTTCGTGGACTATTACTCACCGTTTAGGGATCCCAAAGCGATTTCCATAGTTTATGAACCCCATGGTGCGCTTACATGTCGGTCATCAACAGTCACAATTTTGGCTGATTCTGGCCCATTTTATGGACTATTACTCACTTTTTTGGGGTCCGGGAGTGATTTCCGCGATTAACG
>NW_025297593.1:0-964 GCF_018294505.1 Triticum aestivum | reverse complement strand
ATTTCACAAAAGGACCAAACACATCAAGAGACGCTTCAACTCCATCCGGGATCTAGTCCAGGTGGGAGACATAGAGATTTGCAAGATACATACGGATCTGAATGTTGCAGACCCGTTGACTAAGCCTCTTCCACGAGCAAAACATGATCAGCACCAAAGCTCCATGGGTGTTAGAATCATTACAGTGTAATCTAGATTATTGACTCTAGTGCAAGTGGGAGACTGAAGGAAATATGCCCTAGAGGCAATAATAAAGTTATTATTTATTTCCTTATAATCATGATAAATGTTTATTATTCATGCTAGAATTGTATTTACCGGAAACATAATACATGTGTGAATACATAGACAAACAAAGTGTCACTAGTATGCCCCTACTTGACTAGCTCGTTAATCAAAGATGGTTATGTTTCCTAACCATGAACAATGAGTTGTTATTTGATTAACGAGGTCACATCATTAGTAGAATGATCTGATTGACATGACCCATTCCATTAGCTTAGCACCCGATCGTTTAGTATGTTGCTATTGCTTTCTTCATGACTTATATATGTTCCTATAACTATGAGATTATGCAACTCCCGTTTACCGGAGGAACACTTTGGGTACTACCAAACGTCACAACGTAACTGGGTGATTATAAAGGAGTACTACAGGTGTCTCCAATGGTCGATGTTGGGTTGGCGTATTTCGAGATTAGGATTTGTCACTCCGATTGTCGGAGAGGTATCTCTGGGCCCTCTCAGTAATACACATCACATAAGCCTTGCAAGCATTACAACTAATATGTTAGTTGTGAGATGATGTATTACGGAACGAGTAAAGAGACTTGCCAGTAACGAGATTGAACTAGGTATTGGATACCGACGATCGAATCTCGGGCAAGTAACATACCGATGACAAAGGGAACAACGTATGTTGTTATGCGGTCTGACCGATAAAGATCTTCGTAGAATATGTAGGA
>NW_025297592.1:0-964 GCF_018294505.1 Triticum aestivum | reverse complement strand
TCAAGATGTCCTTCGTACCTCGGGGCAGTTCTACCTCAGAAATCAACCGTCCAACAGTGACATCGACACAATGCTACAAATGCAGGATGACAACGCCCGTTCTTTCATGACTCCCACGATAGACGGCGGCTTCATCCACGCTCCGGTCCCTTGAGTCGAGTTGTCTAGTTCTGAAACATCGATTGGCTCATGTTGTAATTAAACTTTAATGAACTTGTAGTATGTCTCTTTGGTTTCGAGAGTCGTTCAACTTAGATGTAATCGATGCTATTAATGTCTTCCTTTTCTCTTCCGATCGTTCTGTTGCATAATTATATATTGCTTATGTATTGTCTGTGAATTGGTACTAACGTTTCGTTTGGCTAGTGCATAGCGATGCCGACGTATGTCGTGTACAAGGGTAAGGTTCCCGGAGTCTACGATGACTGGGAGGAGTGTCGGAGACAGGTTCACCGATTTAGCGGTAACAGTTACAAAGGGTACACCACTAGGGCCGAGGCCGAATCTAGACACGCCAGCTATCTAGCGGGAGAGGGGAGGGAGCGTTGGAGGAACCGGATGAAGACGAGTTTCATCGTGATGATGCTCATCGTGATGACCGCAGCTCTCTTCTATGTGATGGTAGTTTAGATGATCGATATCGACTTGTAATGTGAAGACAAACTCGCTACTCGCGGTCTCGAGACTTGTAATATAATGTTCTATCTTTGTTCGGTCTTTTTAATTCGGAGACTAATATGATGAATTGTATTCGGAGACTAATATGATGAATTGTATTCAAAGACTAATCTTCTATTGTATTCGATGAATCTGTTGTTGATGTGTGCTGTCTATATTTTGTCAAACTATACATTTTGTAACCTGTGCAAAAAACAGAAAATAAAAAGATAAAAAAAACCTAATATTCATACTAATGGCGCATCACAGGACAGTGCGCCATTAGTATGACAGTGCATACTAATGG
>NW_025297591.1:0-965 GCF_018294505.1 Triticum aestivum | reverse complement strand
TTCGTGTACAAAACGGACAATCTCTTTCAAAGTATCAGGATTTCATCCGGAAACTCGTCTGTTACAAAGGGATTTCATTTTTTAAACCTTATTTGAACTCCTGACTTTTTGTGTGTTCAAAATGCACCATTCAAAGCCACATCATCATTTTTCAATCCTTTCTGACTTCATTTGTTATTTCTCATGCATTTACTAATTATTTTGAGCTATAAGACCTTAAAATTGAAAAGCATTTCAAATGAACTCTGAAAAGGTTGAAAGTTGGCATGATATCATCATTTCATCCACATAGCATGTGCAAGAAAGTTGAGAGGGTTACGGCAAAAACTGGATGCACTTCGTGTACAAAACGGACAATCTCTTTCAAAGTATTAGGATTTTATCCGGAAACTCGTCTGTTACAAAGGGATTTCATTTTTTAAACCTTATTTGAACTCCTGACTTTTTGTGTGTTCAAAAGGCACCATTCAAAGCCACATCATCATTTTTCAATCCTTTCTGACTTCATTTGTTATTTCTCATGCATTTACTAATTATTTTGAGCTATAAGACCCTAAAATTGAAAAGCATTTCAAATGAACTCTGAAAAGGTTGAAAGTTGGCATGATAGCATCATTACATCCACATAGCATGTGCAAGAAAGTTGAGAGGGTTACGGCAAAAACTGGATGCAGTTCGTGTACAAAACGGACAATCTCTTTCAAAGTATCAGGATTTCATCCGGAAACTCGTCTGTTACAAAGGGATTTCATTTTTTAAAACTTATTTGAACTCCTGACTTTTTGTGTGTTCAAAATGCACCATTCAAAGCCACATCATCATTTTTCAATCCTTTCTGACTTCATTTGTTATTTCTCATGCATTTACTAATTATTTTGAGCTATAAGACCCTAAAATTGAAAAGCATTTCAAATGAACTCTGAAAAGGTTGAAAGTTGGCATGATATCATCATTTCATCCACATA
>NW_025297590.1:0-965 GCF_018294505.1 Triticum aestivum | reverse complement strand
TCAAAGCGTGGCGCAACCAAGACGATGAAACAAGGAGAAACATGCACCATCGAGGTTGTCGACAGTGCAACCGGCAGGCCGCTGGAGCCCCGCAAGAACGCCACCAAGTTTGTCAACCAATGCGGAGCCATTGTTAGAGACAACGTCTCGATCACCGTCCAGGAGTGGAATAAGCCAAAGAAGGCACGAATTGCTGGTTTCACTTTTGTCGATAAGAGAACAAAAAAAGATTGCTTCAAGAAGCTTATGGAACATTTCGTTCTACCTCCGGAATACAACAAATTCGATGAGGAGGGTAACAAGATTGAGGAAAACAAGGAGAGGAGGAGGCTAGTCAAACAGTTCGCTCTTCATAAGATGGCCGACGCATTCCGGAAATTCAAGCAAAATCTAGCCCATGACTTTGTCAAGCAGAACAAGACTCCGGATTTCAAAGGACAATATGAGAAACTGAAACATGATTGGCCAGAATTTGTGAAGCAAAAGAAATCGGAGAAGTTCATCCAAATACCGAAAAAATAAGGAAAATGCGGCTAAGAAGGAGTACAATCATATTATGGGGCCAGGAGGGTATCGCCTTTGGGAGCCTAGGTGGGAGAAGATGGAGAACGAGCTGAGGGCGCGAGGAATCCGTCCAGGTACGGAGGGATGGGACCCAAGGGCCAAAAGCTGGTGGTACGGGCATGGGGGAACGCTGAACCCGGAGACAGGGGAGTGTGTTTACCGGGGCAAAATAATTAAACCCACCCAAGCCCTTATTGACGCAATGAGGGATGCTCAAGAGGGGAAGATCAAGTTCAACAGAGAGAACGACACGCTGACAAAAGCCCTCGGGAATCCTGAACACGGAGGACGTGTACGAGGCATGGGGCACATTCCGTGGAAAATAGGGTTCCCCCAGAACGATGACCCGTACGGTTACAGAAGCCGGAAGAGAAAGATGGATCGGGAAGCAGATGTTGTGG
>NW_025297589.1:0-965 GCF_018294505.1 Triticum aestivum | reverse complement strand
GTGAACAGGCTTCGTCTCACCGGACGACTGGAATGCAGACTCTGTGGCGGGCTTCTTGGATCGCAGCAAGTCACTCGGATCTGCGTTTTGCTTGTATTCTTCGAACTCGACCGCTGTCACTTGGGAATCGGCAATCTTGGAGCCCTTCTGAAAGCACTCCTCTGCCTTTTTCCTATCACCGGTGACAGTGATCACACCTTTGGGACCGGGCATCTTCAATTTGAGGTACACGTAACATGGTCGAGCCATGAACCGTGCATAGGCTGGTCTCCCCAAAATGGCATGATATGCACTTTGAAAATCCACGACCTCAAACGTCAACTTTTCTTTGCGAAAATGCTTCGAGTCACCAAACACTACGTCCAAAGCTATCTGGCCGAGTGACTCGGCCTTCTTCCCTGGTATAACTCCATGGAAGCTCATGTTACTAGTGCTCAGTCGGGACATCGGAATGCCCATACCTTTCAATGTGTCTGCATACAATAAGTTCAGCCCACTTCCACCATCCATCAGCACCTTCGTCAGTCGAGTGCCTTCGACAACTGGATCGACCACCAAAGCTTGCCTCCCGGGGGTGGCAATATGAGTCGGGTGATCAGATTGGTCGAATGTGATGGGTGTTTGAGACCACTTCAGATAATTTGCCTTTGCTGGGGCAACCATGTTCACCTCTCGGTTAATCACTTTCAGTCGACTTCTGCTTTCCACATCTGCAAAGATCATCAGAGTGGAGTTGATATGCGGATATCCTCCCTCACTGTCCTCTTTGTCTTCGGCCTTGTCCGACTCCTTCTCCTTGTCCTTAGACTGTTTTCCCTGAAACTGCTGGATCAGGAGTCGACATTGGCGAGTGGTGTGCTTTGGGTAAATGATATTCCCCTCTTCATCTTTCTTCGTGTGAATGTGACACGGCATATCCATCACGTCGTTCCCTTCTTTATCCTTTACCTTCTTGGGGTTCCAGG
>NW_025297588.1:0-965 GCF_018294505.1 Triticum aestivum | reverse complement strand
AAGTAAATGGAAACTACTAAAAGCCTCAAGATAAGTGTGAGTGCCGAGGATGGCTCTTCCGTAGGAAGACGGAGGTGGATCCTCGGTAGTGTATTGAAGTGGTGAGTAGTGGACTCGTGTGCGCAAAACCATTTCAAGTTGGAGTATCGTAGGATAGCCTAGCCAAGAGTCAAAGCTGGCTTGCTGCAATAACTCCACCAACCCTTCTTGATACTATGCATGTATGTAGGATCTGATGTAAGTCTTGCTGAGTACCTTTGTACTCATGTTGCTATAATCTACATTTTTTACAGAAGACGCTGCAACCCCTTCTGATGGGTTCTATGTAGACGTTGACATCAACGAGTAGGCTAAAGACCCAGGTGGTGACCCTGAGCTTGTGAAGGACCACGTAGTATAGCTAGGCTTTCCAAGCCTCTTTTATTTTACTAGTTGTCTGTACTCAGACAAGTTACTTTCGCTGCTGGTTTGTATGACTGTATGACTTGTATGTTGGGTCGTGAGACCCGTACATTTGTGTATGATATGTATGGCTCCCTGAGCCTTAAATAAAGTGCTTGTGTCGTAGAGTCATGTTGTGATGCTTCGTTGTATTTGCACATATCGAGCATATTGTGTGTATGATTGAAATGCTTGGTATGTGTGGGATCTGACTATCTAGTTGTTTATCTTTAGTAGCCTCTCTTACCGGGAAATGTCTCCTAGTGTTACCGCTGAGCCATGGTAGCTTGCTACTGCTCTGGAACACTTAGGCTGGCCGGCATGTGTCCTTCTTCGTTCCTGTGTCTGTCCCTTCGGGGAAATGTCACGCTTTGAGTACCGGAGTCCTGTTAGCCCGCTACAGCCCGGTTTACCGGAGTCCTGCTAGCCCAGTGCTACAGCCCGGACCCACTTGCTGATGACCGACACGTTCGAAGCTGGGTCATGGATGCCTGTCTCTGTAAGTCTGTGCCACTTTGGGTTTA
>NW_025297587.1:0-965 GCF_018294505.1 Triticum aestivum | reverse complement strand
ATATGTTTCAAAGATTCATGATCAGAATGTATAACAAATTCTTTGGGCCATAAATAATGTTGCCATGTTTCTAAAGTCCGAACAAGAGCATATAATTCTTTATCATAAGTAGAATAATTCAGACTAGGCCCACTCAATTTTTCAGAAAAGTATGCAACAGGTTTGCCATCTTGTAATAACACACCTCCTAATCCAATTCCACTAGCATCACATTCAAGCTCAAAAGTCTTATTAAAATCAGGAAGTTGGAGTAAAGGAGCATGTGTCAACTTATCTTTCAATACCGTGAAGGCTTCTTCCTGTGCGGTACCCCAAAGAAAAGGCACATCTTTCTTTGTAAGCTCATTGAGAGGTGCAGCAATGGTGCTAAAATCTCTCACAAAACGCCTATAGAATCCAGCGAGGCCAAGAAAACTCCTCACTTGTGTGACCGTTTTGGGTTGCGGCCAACTCTCAATAGCTTCAATCTTGGCTTTATCAACTTCAATTCCCTGTGGAGTAACAACATAGCCAAGAAAAGATACTCGGTCGGTGCAAAAAGTGCACTTCCCAAGGTTACCAAACAAACGTGCATCACGTAGAGCAATAAAAACAGCACGTAAATGTTCCAAATGTTCTTCCAAAGATCTGCTATAAATCAATATGTCATCAAAGTAAACTACCACAAATCGTCCAATGAAAGCACGTAAAACTTCGTTCATTAATCTCATGAAAGTACTAGGTGCATTAGTTAACCCAAAAGGCATGACTAACCACTCATATAATCCAAACTTAGTTTTGAATGCTGTTTTCCATTCATCTCCCAATTTCATACGAATTTGATGGTATCCACTACGTAAATCAACTTTGGAGAATATTGTAGAGCCACTCAATTCATCAAGCATATCATCTAGCCTAGGAATAGGATGACGATAACGAATAGTAATATTATTAATGCCTCTACAATCAACACACATACGTGATGT
>NW_025297586.1:0-965 GCF_018294505.1 Triticum aestivum | reverse complement strand
GAAATGTGTATTCATAGGATACCCAAAGGAAACTGTTGGGTACACCTTCTATCACAGATCCGAAGGCAAAACATTCGTTGCTAAGAATGGATCATTTCTAGAGAAGGAGTTTCTCTCGAAAGAAGTGAGTGGGAGGAAAGTAGAACTTGACGAGGTAACTGTACCTGCTCCCTTACTGGAGAGTAGTTCATCACAGAAAACTGTTTCAGTGACACCTACACCGGTTAGTGAGGAAGCCAATGATAATGATCATGAAACTTCAGATCAAGATACTACTGAACCACGTAGATCAACCAGAGTAAGATCCGCGCCAGAGTGGTACGGAAATCCTGTTCTGGAAGTCATGCTACTAGATCATGATGAACCTACGAACTATGAAGAAGCGATGGTGAGCCCAGATTCCGCAAAGTGGCTTGAAGCCATGAAATCTGAGATGGGATCCATGTATGAAGAACAAAGTATGGACTTTGGTTGACTTTCCCGATGATCGGCAAGCAATTGAGAATAAATGGATCTTTAAGAAGAAGACTGACGCTGATGGTAATGTTACTGTCTACAAAGCTCGACTTGTCGCAAAAGGTTTTCGACAAGTTCAAGGGATTGACTACGATGAGACCTTCTCACCCGTAGCGATGCTTAAGTCCGTCCGAATCATGTTAGCAATTGCCGCATTTTATGATTATGAAATTTGGCAGATGGATGTCAAAACTGCATTCCTGAATGGATTTCTGGAAGAAGAGTTGTATATGATGCAACCAGAAGGTTTTGTCGATCCAAAGGGAGCTAACAAAGTGTGCAAGCTCCAGCGATCCATTTATGGACTGGTGCAAGCCTCTCGGAGTTGGAATAAACGTTTTGATAGTGTGATCAAAGCATTTGGTTTTATACAGACTTTTGGAGAAGCCTGTATTTACAAGAAAGTGAGTGGGAGCTCTGTAGCATTTCTGATATTATATGTGGATGAC
>NW_025297585.1:0-965 GCF_018294505.1 Triticum aestivum | reverse complement strand
GTTGTGTGAGTACTGAGACCACTATCAACAACACAAATGTGATGCCATGTGAAAATAAAGGACGTGAACACATTAGGGTCTCGAGTCATGGTTATTGGGTTAAGAACATGTGTTATTTACTCTCCCGTTGCAACGCACAGGCTCTTTTGCTAGTAATAATAAAGCACGGATTGACTTTGTCGGGTTCACCGTCACAATACGCTTCCTCCCAGTCGTATTACGCTTTTACGATTCGTATAGACAAAATTATAATATAAACGAGGTGGTAGTAATTTGGGGATGTCCTATATACGTACATATTGTTTTCGCATGTTGTCCAATATTGTTAGCGCGGCGCGGGCCGGCTCGGTCGCGTGGAGGTGCGGCTGCTCGGCGAGGCTTCGGCGGGGGTGCGGCTGGGAGCGGTGCGTTGGCGAGGCTTCATCGAGGGAGCGGCTGGCGCTAAGGGGCGGCGCCGGTGCTCCCGGACTTCGGGCCACTCACCTGGATCTGGGTGGCGGGCGGTGACACCATGCATGCATGATGCCGGCGGTGACCTTGATGGCCAACAAATTAAAGACAGGATCTTGATTCTTGAACCCAGCAGCTAATGTATGTCATAGGGTGAATCATGGAGCCACACCAGGCACCAGCGCATCCATGGGTGCGCGCCGTACAGCATGGCGGTCGGCAGAACCCGCTGGGTGATGCTCATGTGGGAACGACTACAGAACCGCCGCGATAGACGCACCGATGGTTGCCGCGCCAGCCGGCCAGCACCGGCGACCCAAGTATGGTTGCAACGTCGTCGTTTCGAACTGCATAGCCGGCGAGCGAGGTGAATGTGAAGGGCCAGCTCCGGCCGAGAGCACGAGGGGATGAAGCTGGCGGTCGTGGAGTGTTGATCCGGCCGGCCTGCCATGTATTGTACTCCCTCCGTTCCTAAATATTTGTCCTTCTAGAAATCTTAACAGGTGACTACATAC
>NW_025297584.1:0-965 GCF_018294505.1 Triticum aestivum | reverse complement strand
ACTCAGAGCCATCGGTGTAGTAGGTTCTGTCTACCATGTTCCGCACATTGTTTGAACAATCAAAATAAGCTGTCAATGAAAATAAGCTGTCAACTATTTTGAAATGAACAATATAAATTAGCTAATAACTATGTTTGAGAAACTCACATAGCGGTAGAATTGGAGGCGTATCAACAAGGACCCAAATGTCCATATTGTCTTGCTCGATGTCAGGATCACCAAGATCCATGGTGACAAGCATACCCTCATCAAAACCATACATCTTGAAAAATGCTTCCCAATTTTTGCAACCAAAATGGGTTACGCTCTCAGAATTATACAGCTTTACTTCAAAATCTATATCATGATGGGTCCTTAGGTGAATTTTCTTTGTTTCCATACTTTCATGGTCTTCAAAACCCATCCTCTCCAAGACGTAGCGTCTTGCATGGCATGGGATAAGCTAGCCGAATTGTAAAAGATGAAAAGTACACGTTGAAATAGTTGAAGTCGTGCTTAATTATGAAAAAATAACACTTGTCGTCGTTGCGTACCGTTTCAACATCGAACGTCTCCTCCAGCTTAATACTGAAGCGCCGATCTTCGTCCAGGTGAGGCCTGTCGCACTGACCTCGGTCGTCGTGGCACCAGTCGCACTCCCCCGGGAGACTTTCGTCGTCCGAGTACGACATTTCCTATGTTCATATATAATTCAAATATTAAACATCTACAATTAAATATATGTACTAAAAAACCTAAGTTAGATCATTATTATTCATCACGGGTTGACTATCGGTTTGTCGAGTCTTTTCTTGAAAACTCTCAGCTCACGTGGTGTATACATTCGACCGTTGGTGATGGTCGCTCCTCCCTTTGTCCCCGTGTGCATTACACCAAAATGTCTAGCTAGCACACGGGAACAAAGGAGAAGCGACCCCCACGACAACAGTCGGGATTCTTCGTCCTCTCATATATATATGGTGGAA
>NW_025297583.1:0-965 GCF_018294505.1 Triticum aestivum | reverse complement strand
TTTTATAAGACAGTAGCATTTAAAAAGCTGTTTGATACTTATTTTTTTTATAAGACGGTGCGCGGGGTGCGGGGGGTCGGCGGCGGCGGTTGAGTAGGGGAATCGAGGGTGCGGGGGGTCGGCGGCGGCGGCCGGTGGACTGGGGGGGTGCTCGGCGGCGAGGGGGACCGGATCTGGCGAGGTGGGATAGCAATCGAGATGGAGGGGGCCGGGATCGAGATCGAGTGTCCATGAAATTTAAAAATATTCATGATAGTTCAAAAAGTACCCATGAAATACAATCGAGAAATGAAGGCTACGATTTAAATACAATCGATCTTAGCTAGCTATCTGTTCACAATCTTCTTGCCCTTCTTTTTCGCATATGGAGTTCTTCTATGGAACGGACGTCCTTTAGGTAGGGTGGTCCTGCTTCTTCTTGTGGTGTATGCTGCTACTTCATCATCGTCGTCATGTTCGATCCTCGGGTCGCCGTACTTGTCGAAGTCTTGCTCATTGGCTACTCCATCCATTCCGATGATCTTCCTTTTGCCTCTCCTCACGACAACACGACTGTGCTTTGGCGGGTCGGTAATGAAGAAGCATTGGTCCACTTGGGAAGCCAGTACCCATGGCTCATTTTTCGTGGTGACGTTTGCGCCCGCGGTCTTGGATTTGGCTTCGGGTATAACCATGGTGGTGAAATACCGGTCTTCTTTTATGACGTTCTTGGCCCATCTAACACGGAACATCGGGACCTTCTCTCCAGCGTAGCTCAGCTCCCAGATCTCCTCGATCCTTCCGTAGTATCTGTCCTTGTCGTTACCGGTGTAGGATTCCATCGTTACCCCGGAGTTCTGATAACCATCGCTCTTCATGTCCTTGGCCTCGGTGTAGAATGTGTAGCCGTTGATATCGTACGCCTCATAGGTCATCAGGTTGTGCTCGGCGCCCTGTGACAAGGCGAATATGAGTTGTTCTTCCGC
>NW_025297582.1:0-965 GCF_018294505.1 Triticum aestivum | reverse complement strand
TGATGACCGACACGTAAGCACACCTTACGGTTCAACAACCATGGAAATCGCTTTCGGACCCCAAAACGGTGAGTAATAGTGCACGAAACGGGCCAGAATCGGCCAAAATTGCGACTGTTGACGACGGACACGTAAACGCACCGCGGGGATCGTCAATCGTGGAAATAGCTCTGGGACCCCAAAATGGTGAGTGATAGTCAATGAAAGAGCCCAGAATCGAACGAAATAGGATTGCTGGTGAACAACACGTAAGCGCACCCCGGGGTGCGTCAATCATGGAAATCGCTCCGAGACACCAAAACAATGAGTAATAGTCCATGAAACGGGCCAGAGTCGGCCAAAACTGCGAGTGTTGATCACCGACAAATAAATGCACCCCAGGGATCGTCAATCATAGAAATCGCTCTAGGACCCCAAAATGGTGAGTAATAGTGCACGAAAAGAACCAGAATTGGCTAAAATTGTGAGTGTTGATAACCGACACGTAAACACACCTTGGGGTTCGTCCGTTGTGGAAATCATTCTGGGGCCCCAAAACTGAGTAATAGTCCATGAAACGGGCCAAAATCGGCAAAAACTACGAGTGTTGATGACCGACACGCAAACGCACCCCAGGGTTTGTCAATCGTGGAAATCACTCCGGGACCCCAAAACACTGAGTAATAGTCCAAGAGACGGGCCAGAATCGGCCAAAACTATGAGTGTTGATGACCGACACGTAAGCGCACCTTGGGGTTCAATAACCATGGAAATCACTTTGGGACCCCAAAACGGTGAGTAATAGTCCACAAAACGGGCCAGAATCGGCCAAAATTGCGACTGTTGACGACGGACACGTAAACGCACCGCGGGGATCGTCAATCATGGAAATAGCTCTGGGACCCCAAAATGGTGAGTAATAGTCCATGAAAGAGCCCAGAATCGAACGAAATTAGGATTGCTGGTGAACAACACGTAAGCGCACC
>NW_025297581.1:0-965 GCF_018294505.1 Triticum aestivum | reverse complement strand
CTACACATTCTACACCGAGGCCAAGGACATGAAGAGCGATGGTTATCAGAACTCCGGGGTAACGATGGAATCCTACACCGATAACGACAAGGACAGATACTACGGAAGGATCGAGGAGATCTGGGAGCTGAGCTACGCTGGAGAGAAGGTCCCGATGTTCCGTGTCAGATGGGCCAAGAACGTCATAAAAGAAGACCGGTATTTCACCACCATGGTTATACCCGAAGCCAAATCCAAGACCGCGGGCGCAAACGTCACCGCGAAAAATGAGCCATGGGTACTGGCTTCCCAAGTGGACCAATGCTTCTTCATTACCGACCCGCCAAAGCCCAGTCGTGTTGTCGTGAGGAGAGGCAAAAGGAAGATCATCGGAATGGATGGAGTAGCCAATGAGCAAGACTTCGACAAGTACGGCGACCCGAGGATCGAACATGACGACGACGATGAAGTAGCAGCATACACCACAAGAAGAAGCAGGACCACCCTACCTAAAGGACGTCCGTTCCACGGAAGAACTCCATTTGCGAAAAAAGAAGGGCAAGAAGATTGTGAACAGATAGCTAGCTAAGATCGATTGTATTTAAATCGTAGCCTTCATTTCTCGATTGTATTTCATGGGTACTTTTTGAACTATCATGAATATTTTTAAATTTCATGGACACTCGATCTCGATCCCCCTCCATCTCGATCGCTATCCCACCTCGCCAGATCCGGCCCCCCTCGCCGCCGAGCACCCCCCCAGTCCACCGGCCGCCGCCGCCGACCCCCCGCACCCTCGATTCCCCTACTCAACCGCCGCCGCCGACCCCCCGCACCCCGCGCACCGTCTTATAAAAAAAATTAGTATCAAACAGCTTTTTAAATGCTACTGTCTTATAAAAAAAATATTACTGTTATTATTTAAACAAGTTTGAACATATTTAAACATAAATAAGTATCAAACAGCTTTTTAAATGCTAAAAAAA
>NW_025297580.1:0-965 GCF_018294505.1 Triticum aestivum | reverse complement strand
ATAGTTTGTCAAATAGACTCCGTTTTAACCTTCACAAGGACCGGGCGTAGCCACACTCGGTTCAACTAAAGTGAGAGAGACAGACACCCGCCAGCCACCTTTAAGCACGAGTGCTCGTAACGGTGAAACCAGTCTCGCGTAAGCGTACGCGTAATGTCGGTCCGGGCCGCTTCATCTCACAATACCGCTGAACCAAAGTATGACATGCTGGTAGGCAGTATGACTTATATCGTCCACAACTCACTTGTGTTCTACTCGTGCATATAACATCAACGCATAAAACCTAGGCTCGGATGCCACTGTTGGGGAACGTAGTAATTTCAAAAAATTTCCTACGCACACGCAAGATCATGGTGATGATATAGCAACGAGGGGAGAGTGTTGTCTACGTACCCTCGTAGACCGAAGCGGAAGCGTTGACGCAACGTAGAGGAAGTAGTCGTACGTCCTCCGGTTCAACCGATCCAAGTACCGTTACTCCAGCACCTCCGAGTTCTTGACACGCGTACAGCTCGATGACGCACCCTCGATCTCCGATCCAGCAGAGGCGCCGAGGGGGAGTTCCGTCAGCACGACGGCATGGTGACGATCTTGATGTTCTCCTGTTGCAGGGCTTCGCCTAAGCACCGCTACAATATGACCGAGGTGTAATATCGTGGAGGGGGGCACCGCACACGGCTAAGGAACGATCAATGATCAACTTGTGTGTTCTAGGGTGCCCCCCTACCCCCGTATATAAAGGAGGGAGGGAGGAGGTGGCCGGCCCTAGGGGGGGCGCGCCATGAGGAGGGCGAAACCTACTCCAAGTAGGTTTCCCTCTCTTTTCCTTATCTTATTTGGAGGGGGAAGGAAAGAGTACTAGTATTAGGAAGTAGTACTAGTAGTAGTAATAGGAAGAGGGGGAAGGAGAAAGGAAAGGGGGGGCCGGCCCCCTCCCCAATTCGGATTGGGCTTGGGGGGGGGGG
>NW_025297579.1:0-965 GCF_018294505.1 Triticum aestivum | reverse complement strand
CAACTGATGATAGATTTATCGAGCTCGCGCAGATTGAAAAGCTGGAACAATTCACTCAGTTCAATTTGTACATAGTAATGTTTGAAGTGATGCTCATGTCTAACTTCCGCATAAATATATTCTTTGGCGTTTTTATTTTTTATGTAACCCTTGTACCATTTCAGCAGACCTTTCATTTGTGGAGGTAGATCCTTTTCCTCCGCAGGCTCGACGAGAGGCCCATTCTTGACATATGTAATTACTACCTCCTTCACTGGCGCCTCATCAAGGCCTAACAGTTCACGAAGAGTAATACCTAAGTTGGCCGCTTGTTCTCTGGCACTCGTTACAGTCAATCCCTGTGCTGCCGCAGCTTGTATGATCTCGGGGGCATCAGGACAGAAGGCTTCCACTATAAGCGGGGCAATCGATTGTTTACTTTGTTACCCGAGCTGGGCAACTTGTTTCCCGCTTTTGTTACTTTCGGCCTTCTCCCGCTCTTTGTTCTCCTTGAACATGAGTGCCTGCCTGCGAAGTTCACGTGCATAGTCGTTAGGCAGATTCTTCGCGGCTTGGGACGGTGTGCTCAAAAATGACTTAGCCCACTTCTTTTGCTCATCAGAAAATACTGGCTTGGGCTCGGGCTCTGTTTTCTTCTTGCAGTCCGCCTTCCATTTCTCCAAATCAGCAGCCGCGGACGCGTCGACTTCCTCGGCACTACGTTCCCAAGGCCTTGTGGGGAGAGGCTTCAGTGATGGCTCCGGTACCTTTGTGGTCTTAGGTACATAAGGGTCCGGGTTAATAATCCAGGACTGCTTCTGCTTCTTTGCCGGAGGTGGATTGGGGGGCGGCGTCTGATCACCCGCCGGACGAGGACTGGGGGGCGGCGGCTGATCACCCGCCGGACGTTGTGGACTGGGGGGCGGCGTCGGCTGACGTGACGGAGGTGTAGGTGAACCGCCACCACCACCACCACCACCACCACC
>NW_025297578.1:0-965 GCF_018294505.1 Triticum aestivum | reverse complement strand
GCACAAACCCCTTGGTTTTTGTGAACCATTCAGTGCTCCATTTGTTCTGACCAGTGTGACCGGTGTACATCCACGCACGATCACTCATCTTGACTTTCAGAGCTACTAGACACACAACAAATATATATATATATATATATATATATATATATAATTCACCATGTATATATTCATCAGTTGATCTACTTTGTCAATTTTATTACGTCCATGCAACCTACACTCTAATAGGTAATGATAGGTCCTAATCCCACCCGAGTATGTTTAGATTGGGTTCATTTTCCCATGCTATGCTCCGGATCCTACGCAAAATTTCGGCAGCACCTCCCCGCTGTTCTCCTGATACACGTCTCTGCAATAAATAGAGAGGATGTGTACCCGGAGAACAACAGGGGAGGCACTGACGAAATTTATGCGTCGGATCCGGAGCAAAGCATATGGGAAAACGAACCCAATCTAAACATACTCGGGCTGTCCATGGATAGCGTTGGACAATTCGAAAGAATCAAGGTTATAAATATGCAAATGCATGCATATTTATAACTATGACGCTTTCGAATGGGAGACACATATTGGTTACGCATACTGATGATTCAAGACACATATATAGCTAGCTATCAAGTTTCATCGGAATAGATCAAATAATTAATGGGGGAGGAGGACATGTCATTTGTGCTCACCCACGAACGACGGGGCAGAGCTCGTCAAACGCACGACGAGGTCGTCGAACACCAAACCTCGCAGCGATGAAACAACTGCACATTTAAAACTACCCGATCAACACAATTATATATGATGTTTTTCATAACAAAATCGAAAAATATATGACCTAACTAATAATTCACAAATATATGACCCCGTCGGCCTCTGGAAGGCCAAAGAACACCTTTTCGGGAGGTGTCGGGGGTCGGGGTGTCGTGTCGGTGTCGGGGTGCCGTGTCGGGGTCGGGGTCTCGGGGTCGGGGTGT
>NW_025297577.1:0-965 GCF_018294505.1 Triticum aestivum | reverse complement strand
TTCATTCCGATACAATCCTACCCTCTCGCTCCTGCTCTCTTTTACTGCATTAGGACAACACCGATTCATCTGTTACTTGCTGCGGTAGCTGAACCCCTTTATCCTTTGCATGACCTGTCATTCCACAGTAAATAGATGAAACCCACTAGTATGAGTAGGAGTTGTTTGAGCCCTGTTATGCCTACTCATTCATGCTTGTTTGTCATGCCTGCTACTGCTTAGAGTTGAGTCAGGTCTGATTCATCGGGGATGAATCAGAGGCGTGTGAACATGTCCTACTGTGTGTGAGCTAAGTGTGTGAACACGATTTGGTAAAGGTAGCGGTGAGAGGCCATGTAGGAGTACATGGTGGGTTGTCTCATTGCAGCCGTCCCCAGGAACTGAGTTCTGTGTTTGTGATCCATGATTCAGCTACTACCATACATTGGGCCCTGAAATATGACCCCGCTCGACTTCTTATTCACCCTAGTCCTCTGTCCAGGAGTTGCAAGTAGTTTCTGGTGTTTGTAGTATGCTGGAGGCCGTGGATAGCGTTGACCGTAGGGGTGGGCTGTGATGCGGTAGGCACGTGGCCGGGTAACCCGGGCGCCCGTTTGGTGTCACGGAACCCTGTTCACATCGTTTGGGGCTGTGAGCGAAACTCCGGCCGGATCTCCTCATGGATGGAACCCGAATAGGCGATAAACCTGGACTAGAGACTTGAGTGTTTAGGTAGGTCGTGGTCTACACCCACGTCGGCTTTCGCTTGAAGTCTGCCGAGCACATGTCGTGTGCAGATGCTAAGTGGTGGAAACATGTATGAAGAAGTACACCCCTGCAGGGTTAACATCATCTATTCGAATAGCCGTGTCCGCGGAAAAGGACTTCTGGGTTGCTTATATCAGTTCATAGACAAGTGAAAGTGGATACTCTAAAATACGCAAGATAAGCGTGAGTGCTATGGATGGCGTTCTCGTAGGGAGACG
>NW_025297576.1:0-965 GCF_018294505.1 Triticum aestivum | reverse complement strand
TTGTTACAATAAGATTTACGACTTAGCGCATCAGCCATGACGTTGGCTTTCCCTGGGGTGTAGGTTATTCCTAAGTCGAAGTCTGTGATCAATTCAACCCAACGTCTTTGCCTGAGATTCAGATCCGGTTGGGTGAAGATGTACTTCAGACTTTGGTGATCAGTGAATATTTCGCAACGATTACCGAGGAGGTAATGTCGCCAGGTCTTAAGTGCATAGACTACGGCTGCAAGTTCTAGATCATGAGTAGGATAATTCTCCTCATGTGGGTGCAATTGCCGTGAAGCGTAAGCAATTACGTGTCGATCTTGCATGAGAATGCAACCTAGTCCTTGTCGCGAGGCGTCGCAGTAGATAACAAAGTCCTTGGAGAAGTCTGGCGGTACTAGCACGGGAGCAGAGGTCAGGCGTCTTTTCAGTTCCTGAAAGCTGTGCTCACATTGTGGAGTCCACTCGAACTTCTTATCTTTCTTGAGGAGTTCGGTTAGAGGTTTAGCAACTTTGGAGAAGTTCTCGACAAAGCGACGACAATAGCTCGCTAAGCCTAGAAAACTCCGAACTTGCTTGACCGATTCAGGTGGAGTCCAATCAAGGATGGCTTGAACTCGCTCAGGGTTAACAGCAATACCTTTACCCGATATTACATGACCCAGATAGGTCACTTCTGACAACCAGAATTCACATTTTGAAAATTTGGCATAAAGGCGATGCTCTCGAAGTTTCTTCAACACTAGCCTTAGATGTTCGGCATGTTCTTCCTTGTTCTTGGAGTAGATGAGTATATCATCGAGATAAACTACGACGAATTTATCCAAATACTCCATGAAGATTGAGTTCATTAACCGAGAAAAGGTGGCTGGAGCGTTGGTTAAACCGAAGGACATGACGGTGTACTCGTATTGGCCATAACGAGTAACAAAGGCCGTTTTAGGAATGTCCCCGTTTCTGATTTTGATTTGATGGTA
>NW_025297575.1:0-965 GCF_018294505.1 Triticum aestivum | reverse complement strand
AACAACTGCAGTTGCCATGCAAGTGCAACTACAGTTGCCATGCCATGACAACTGAGTTGCCAAGAAGGAACAACTGCAGTTGCCATACCGGTGCAACTACAGTTGCCATGCCAGGAAAACTGTAGTTGCCACGTTAGGGGCAACTGCAGTTGCCGCGCTAGCACAAAACTGCATTTGCCATGAATTGACCAACCACTACTATGCTTACAGGTTATTACGGTGGTGGTAACCCGGCAAACGTCTCGTGGCAAGTTCACAAATTGCAGGTGGAGCACGTCATTTTGGTGTCACAGACCACACAAGATGGTCACACGCAGCACAACAAGGTAAGGAAAAAAACTGAACCACAAAACAACACTAAATTTGTTTTTCTGGCAAAAAAAAAACCGCACGTGCCGAAAAAAAAGGAATTGAAGCAGTGTTGGTGGACAAAAACCAAGCATAAAACGCCTGACAAATGGTTGCGTGTAAATGAGTCATGTATTGTCTTTGAAAAATTGCCAACTGCTATAAGCATGTGTGCATCACTAATGGTTGAACGCATTTCGCCTAGTGAGATCAATCTTATAATGCAGTAGTTTTGTTGCTAGAACACAGTGGTTGCCATTTGTTGGTAGAAGTGCTTGCCATGTATGCAGGACTGCAGCTGCCATGCATATAGAACCCGAGTTTTTGTACTAAAATAAAGGAGCTTGTTGTCCTGCATTGGCAAACAATAATTGCCATGTTTGTTGAACCGTAGCTGCCATGACTGGACAGCTACAGTTGCCATACATGTCCACTCACAGACTCACGGCTTGCTGTTTGAAATGATGTCATGCCAAATCACTCGAATTTGATGTGATCCGTTGCGATAAACATGTTATTCAAACAAAAATCTTACTCTCATACCTGTTTTTTCTATTACAGGGCCTACAACTACAATGAACAGCAGCGCGGGGACATCTACTGCGGGGAGCTCTGAG
>NW_025297574.1:0-965 GCF_018294505.1 Triticum aestivum | reverse complement strand
TTCGTTATACTAATCATGCAGGGAATACTTAAACCTCCTGAGTCGACCGTAGATCGAGTCTTGTGCCAGTAACCCCCATACTTGTTTCGTACTACCACTCGTCTCTACAGCAAGTAGAGTACGGTTCAGTAAGTTGTCAACCTCTTTCTAGCACACACCGTACAGAGAGGCCATGGTGGAGGATACCGGTTGTAGCTGGTAGGCAGGCCACCTGGTCCGGGGGCATGGGTGTTTCCGGTTGGGACCGAGAGGGGAGGCCACCCCTTAGAGCGCGCGATATAAATTTGATCCCATGCTACGCGAGGTTGTAGCCTCCCCACTTAGAGTTTGCTTAACAGGTGTCGTGGGTGATTCCAGACACGTGTGAGTTAAGCTGGTGTGTGCAAGTTAGGTGTGTTTTCAACAAAAAGACCGTAGACAGAATTAGTCCCGATGGACTAAAGAAATCCGTTACTCGTGGGTAAAGAGTACACCCTCTGCAGAGATTAAACCTATTCGAATAGCCGTGTCCAAGGTTAAGGATTACAGTCTGGGATGGGTCAAGTGTCGGTCTTAGTGTCGGTCTTCGGAGGTGAAACTGTTAACCAGGAATGGAATTACTACTCGTGACTTGTGATAACTATGATTATTATTGTTGTTGACTAACCCGTGATATTATTGTTATTATCGAGTATCTCTGGGATGGTTCTACCTCCGGGATATTCACTATGATTGTTTATTTTAAAGCCCATTATGTGGTGTCGCTCAGACGCCCGACTGTGGCATTTCTTTTAAAGCCCTTTATGTGGTGTCGCTCAGACGCCCGACTGTGGCATTTCTTTTAAAGCCCATTATGTGGTGTCGCTCAAATGCCCGACTGTGGCATTTCTTTTAAAGCCCTTTATGTGGTGTCGCTCAGACGCCCGACTGTGGCATTTCTTTTAAAGCCCTTTATGTGGTGTCGCTCAGACGCCCGACTGTGGCAT
>NW_025297573.1:0-965 GCF_018294505.1 Triticum aestivum | reverse complement strand
AGTATGCCTAGTAGTTGAAGGGACAACCGTATCAACTCTTGGAATGTGCATCTCGCGCTTGTTCTCCTTGTGGGCAACACGTCGTTTTATTTCCTGTTCAGCTTTGCAAGCAAGATGAAACAAATGGTCCATAGGATAACACTCTTCATGAATTAGTATCTCCTGAATGTCACGATTTAATCCTCCCCAAAATCTATCCATAAAATCTTCTTCACTTTCTTCTAAAGAGGAATGCAGCAAGGTAGTTTGTAAAGTATCATAATATTTCGTTACGGTGTCACTACCTTGTTTTAAATGTTGCAACTTTGTAATCATGTCACGAGTATAATAAGCGGGAACGAATGTATGTCGCATGGCAAGTTTCAAATCATCCCAAGTAGTAGGTATATCATTAGGGTGTAACCGACAATATTCACTCCACCAAACTACAGCATAACCAGTGAAAGAACCAACCGCAACCTTAACTTTTTTATGTACATCAAAATGATTGGAAGCAAATATATTATTTATGTCAAACTCCCATTCAATATATAAAGCAGGTCTAAAACGGCCATTAAATGGTGGTATAGAAACATTAACCTGATCATGTGCATTTGGATGTTTGTGCACCTCTCGTGACGGTTGTGGTATTTGCATAGGTGATGGCACGTCTCCCACGATCGACAAACCCCATGAATTGACTCTAGATCATGTCATGATTAGTAGAAACAAGAAACAAAATTCAAGAATAATGTTCCTATGAACTACTAGGATGTGGTGGTAAAGCGCTCACAGTAAAGCAAATATCAATATCTTACAAGTTCTTACCAAGCAGCAGGTGGTGACAGGCAACCAGCGGTGTCAAATAACTCTGAAGATTGTGTAAAGCGATTGCCAGAGGAACGTACGTATACACGGTGCAGAAATATGTGGAGCTGGGTTGGCTATATATGGTAGCAAAATATTAGCAATAATCAATTCAGAGA
>NW_025297572.1:0-965 GCF_018294505.1 Triticum aestivum | reverse complement strand
AGTGATAGTGGGTACTGGAATTGTGAAGCACTTGTTTTCTTCCTAGACCCAAGATATTGATTCTCCTGCTGGATCTGTCTTTGTGATGTAGTGGTAGTGAAATTTACTTCTGAATCAAACCACCGCTACGGGTCCTAAGAGACATCTCATCACCAACCAATCTACACAAGTCGATCCAATCTGTTCAAATCAATCCACAGAAGCTGCGCAATCCATTCAAGTTGATCCACCGAAGCATGTGCGGCCAACTGTGCGCGGCGGCACGCCGCACCCATTGGTTCAGTATGTGTTTGTTTTGTTATAGCTTTTGAAAAATTGTTGTACGGTCTGCATATGCGTACCTTTGAGCGAGCTCAAGAGTTTTTTACGCCCAGCAGTCTATTTTTTGTTCCTACATATACTTCTTGAACACACTTAACTACGCTTCTCATATAGTCACATTCTCGGCTTTTTTGAAGTGCAGACCAACTTATGGAGAAAAAAGTAACATGTAGAAGGTAAAAAAGATATGCAACTGATGAATCGTTCTTTGGCTTCTTTTCTATGAATCATCCAAGATACAACATCCATATGTGTGACACTCTACTTATATGGAGATGCCTCATCTAACGTCTACACCATCAGGTAGGAAGCAACATGCCCCAATTCAAAACTTGTCTCCATGTATAATGTGCCCCTTCTCTATACATGTCCCAGCACCACTTGAACCCATCCCTGATTGCACATGAACATGTGTTACGTGAAAATTAAGAAAAACTGATTTGTGGAGATGTATTGGAATACTTTACGTAGGACCATGGGCCATAAGAACAACACAAAATTTTGCACCACATTAGAAAATACTTCTAATTTTGCAACACAAAACAGGCAGCCTATAAAAAAGACAATTCTTCTAATTCGCAGATCTTCAAATTTCAACAATAAGAAACCAATTGATGTATTATATAGTGCTAGCGAAAATTGCA
>NW_025297571.1:0-965 GCF_018294505.1 Triticum aestivum | reverse complement strand
GGGGTGTATGAAACACGAGATAATTAAATCTCGAGCCCCATACTAAACTTTGTCATACGCATGACCCCCGTGCAGATAATATCTGCAATGCCCTTTCATCTGCGAATTTCATCTTTCTTTTGACTACGGCAGAACCCAAAGAACTGATAGCACTTCCATGATCAATCAGGATCACGGATTGCCAGAACTTTGTCAAATTCCACCATGCTGTCTCGAGATTGAGCAAACGCAAATTCTAGGGAAGCAACAAGAACGTCGGGTAACAGATTTCATCTGTCACCCCCATAAATAATTTTCAGCAATAGATCTCATCTACTGCCTAATTATATTATGCAATACCCATACATCTCCATGTATTCTAGATCGAAACCTGCATCTACGCATAGCACGGCTCTTGATGCCACTGTAGGGTAACGTAGCAGAAAACAAAAAATTTCTGACCTACGCACCAGCCCAGGACCACTATGGAGACTGCATACAAGGTTTGATCTTTTTCGTTACCGACTTGTAGCGCAGCGGGAAGTAGAGTCGATGACGATCGGCGGTGCAGATCCCCGCAGCTAGGATTTACAACCTCCCAACCGCGAGGATGAATACCCTCATCCGCCATACGGACAGCCCTCCGGGAGGCGGTCGAACCGTCCCCCGGACGGTGTCGCGGACAGCCCTTCGGGAGGACCTTCGAAACTCGAACGGTCACTCAGACAGCCCTCCGGGAGGACCCACAGAACTCGGACCGTCACTTGGACAGCCCTTCGGGAGGCACTCTCGAACAGCCCCTCAGGGCACTAAGATCGAAACTACGACCTCTCTACAGAGTTGCACACATACGGTGTCAGCTATCCGGCAGGGCTTCGCCGTCCAGAACTAGTTCCTGCCGGAACCCAGACAGCCTTTCGGCTCTACGAAACTATTTCGCTGGGAGGGAGAGAAGAAGCCAGATCATTGCAATGGCATGTATGTGA
>NW_025297570.1:0-965 GCF_018294505.1 Triticum aestivum | reverse complement strand
CTCTCTCTCTCTCTCTCTCTCTCTCTCTCTCTCTCTTGATTATCAATACAATGGTCCCTTGGAGATCCATATGATGTAAGTCTTTTGCGGTGTGTTTGTTGGGATCCGATGACTTTGAGTTTATGATCAGATCTATGTTTTTATCCATGAAAGTTATTTGAGTCTTCTTGACCTCTTATATGCATGATTTCTTATAGCCTCGTATTTCTTCTCCGATATTTGGCTTTGTTTGGCCAACTTGATCTACTTATCTTGCAACAGGAAGAGGTGCTTTGTAGTGGGTTCGATCTTACGATGCTTGATCCCAGTGACAGAAGGGGAACCGACACGTATCTATCATTGCTACTAAGTATAACAATATGAGATCTATATCTCCGCAATAGATAACGGATCTCGTCTACATCATGTCATCGTTCTTATTGCATTACTCCGTTTTCTCATGAACTTAATACACTAGATGCATGCTGGATAGCGGTCGATGTGTGGAGTAATAGTAGTAGATGCAAGCAGGAGTCAGACTACTAATCTTGGACGTGATGCCTATATAATTATCATTGCCTAGATATCGTCATGATTATTTTAAGTTCTATCAGTTTCCCAACAGTAATTGTTTTCCCACCGTTTGCTATTTTTCTCGAGAGAAGCCACTAGTGAAACCTACGGCTCGCGGGTCTCTTTTCATCATATTTGCCTTTGCGATCTATTTTCCCTTGCATTTATTTTCAGATCTATTAAACCAAAAATACAAAAATATCTTGCTGTAATTTATTTGTTCCGTGATCTATTTATCAGATCTACCACTTTTACCTCACGTTATTTGCCTATCTTGAGGCGCCGTACCCAGAAGGGATTGACAACCCCTTTAACACGTCGGGTTGCAAGTATTTGTTATTTGTGTGTAGGTGTTGTTTAGATGGTGTGCGGAGGTTCTCCTACTGGTTCGATAACCTTGGTCTCATCACTGA
>NW_025297569.1:0-965 GCF_018294505.1 Triticum aestivum | reverse complement strand
AAATGACTGAAATAAGTATTTTGAAATGAGTGAAATAAACAAGTTAACTCATTTTTTAAGAAATGAGTGAATTTTTTATTATTAGAAATGAGTGAAATATGTTGCATGAATTTTAAACTCGTTCGAAATGTATTCAAATAACAAGTTTCACATCTCAATTGAGTGAATACTGTCTTTGAATTGAAAGGAGTGAAATCCGTTTTTTGAAAATGAGTGAGGCCAATTATTTTAAATGATTGAAATGTGTGTTTTGAAATGACTGAAACAAGTATTTTGAAATGAGAGAAATAAACAAGTTCAATCATTTTTTAAGAAATGAGTGAATTCTTTATTATTAGAAATGCGTGAAATATGTTGCAAGAATTTTAAACTCGTTCGAAATGTATTCAAATAACAAGTTTTACATCTCAATTGAGTGAATACTGTCTTTGAATTGAAAGGAGTGAAATCCGTTTTTTGAATTGAGTGAGACCAATTTTTTCAAATGATTGAAAAGTGTGTTTTCAAATGACTGAAATAAGTATTTTGAAATGAGTGAAATAAACAAGTTAACTCATTTTTTAAGAAATGAGTGAATTTTTTATTATTAGAAATGAGTGAAATATGTTGCAAGAATTTTAAACTCGTTCGAAATGTATTCAAATAACAAGTTTCACATCTCAATTGAGTCAATACTGTCTTTGAATTGAAAGGAGTGAAATCCGTTTTTTGAATTGAGTGAGACCAATTTTTTCAAATGATTGAAATATGTGTTTTGAAATGACTGAAATAAGTATTTTGAAATGAGTGAAATAAACAAGTTAACTCATTTTTTAAGAAATGAGTGAATTTTTTATTATTAGAAATGAGTGAAATATGTTGCAAGAATTTTAAACTCGATCGAAATGTATTCAAATAACAAGTTTCACATCTCAATTGAGTGAATACTGTCTTTGAATTGAAAGGAGTGAAATCCGTTTTTTGAA
>NW_025297568.1:0-965 GCF_018294505.1 Triticum aestivum | reverse complement strand
TCTACGAAGATCTTTATCGGTCAAAACGCATAACAACATACGTTGTTCCCTTTCTCATCGGTATGTTACTTGCCCGAGATTCGATCGTCGGTATCATCATACCTAGTTCAATCTCATTACTGGCAAGTGTCTTTACTCGTTCCATAATGCCTCAACCTGCAACTAACTCATTATTCACATTGCTTGCAAGGCTTATAATGATGGGCATTACCGAGAGGGCCCAGAGATACCTCTTCGATACATGGAGTGACAAATCCTAATCTCGATCTATGCCAACCCAAAAAACACCTTCGGAGACACCTGTAGAGCATCTTTATAATCACCCATTTACGTTGTGACGTTTGATAGCACACAAGGTGTTCCTCCGGTATTCGGGAGTTGCATAATCTCATAGTCTGAGGAACTTGTAGAAGTTATGAAGAAAGCAATAGCAATAAACTTAATGAACTTAATGATCATAATGCTAACCTAATGGATGGGTCATGTCGATCACATCATTCTCTAATGATTTGATCCCATTCATCAAATGACAACACATGTTTATGGTTAGGAAACATAACCATCTTTGATTAATGAGCTAGTCAAGTAGAGGCATACTTGGGACCATATGTTTTGTCTATGTATTCACACATGTACGAATTTTCCGGTTAATACAATTCTAGCATGAATAATAAACATTTATCATCATATAAGGAAATATAAATAACAACTTTATTATTGCCTCTAGGGCATATTTCCTTCAGTCTCCCACTTGCACTAGAGTCAATAATCTAGATTACATGGTCATGATTCTAACACCCATGGTGTCTTGCTGCTGATCATGTATTGCTCGTGGAAGAGGCTTAGTCAACAGGTCTGCAACATTCAGATCTGTATGTACTTTGCAAATCTCCATGTCTCCCTCCGCGACTTCATGTCGGGTGGAATTGAAGCGTCTCTTGATGTGTTTGGTTCTCTTGTGAAAT
>NW_025297567.1:0-965 GCF_018294505.1 Triticum aestivum | reverse complement strand
GAGGAGATCCAGCGGAAGCCGCTGGCGGAGGTGGCGGCCATGGTGCGGGAGGCCATCACGTCGATAGACTACGACGAGCACATACAGGAGCTGGTGGACTGGGTGGAGGAGCACAAGAAGCAGAAGATTGTGGAGAAGGCCGCCGTCGGGCTCGGCTCGCCGACGGTGAACCAGACGGTGTTCGCCTCGTTCCCGCTGGACATGGACTTCGGGTTTGGCCAGGCCACGCTGGCCATGCCCGTATGGCACCACGGCAGGCTCGCCTCAGGCAACCTGGCGGTCGGTACGCGGCCTGGAGGCGACGGCTCATGGATTGTCAACGCGTACGTGTGGCCGCGGCTAGCGGCGGCGCTCGAGTCTGACGGCCAGTGCATCTTTAAGCCTGTCACGGCAGAGTATCTCCAGTTCGAAGCCACCATCTTCACCATACAACACACAATAAATTAAGTCACCGCCGGGCATACTGAGACTGAGAGCAAATGCAACAAACATCGTGGTTGTACCTTTCAAGATGAACATTTCTCTTTTGATAAAAAATGTCCGGTGGGTACGCGTACTCTGTTTTTTCAGACCGCAGCTAAACCACTTGCCCAAGTAACTCCGGCGCCATCATATGAATCGATTTTAACCTCAAGACGCTGTGTGGCGAAGCCACATATACAAGTTATGTAGTCCATTGACTACACAATTTTGTCACAAAAATAAATACATAAAATTCCAAAATCAAGTGAAAATAAAAATGAAGTAAATATAAATACATGTAATTGCCAACACAATTTAAATCAGTTTTGCTAACTCTCAGTCGATTGAGACTTCGTTATGTCTCAGTCACTGTTGTATTCCTTTGATCTTGCATGGTGATCCGTATAACTTTTTCATTTTCAGTTTTTCTTCTTCTTATGTATATATATATATATGTGTGTGTGTGTGTGTGTGTGTGTGTGTGTGTGTGTGTGTGTGTGTGT
>NW_025297566.1:0-965 GCF_018294505.1 Triticum aestivum | reverse complement strand
ACCATTACGCTGAGGTGTTCCAGGCGGCGTGAGTTGTGAAACTATTCCACATTTTCTTAAGTGCGTGCCAAACTCGTGACTCAAGTATTCTCCTCCACGATCTGATCGTAGAAACTTGATTTTCCTGTCACGTTGATTTTCAACCTCACTCTGAAATTCCTTGAACTTTTCAAAGGTTTCAGACTTGTGTTTCATTAAGTAGATATACCCATACCTACTTAAATCATCAGTGAGGGTGAGAACATAACGATAGCCACCGCGAGCCTCAACACTCATTGGACCGCACACATCAGTATGTATGATTTCCAATAAGTCGGTTGCTCGCTCCATTGTTCCTGAGAACGGAGTCTTGGTCATTTTACCCATAAGGCATGGTTCGCACGTGTCAAATGATTCATAATCAAGAGACTCTAAAAGTCCATCAGCATGGAGCTTCTTCATGCGTTTGACACCTATGTGACCAAGGCGGCAGTGCCACAAGTATATGGGACTATCATTATCAACCTTACTTCTTTTGGTACTCAAATTATGAACATGTGTAGCATCACGTTCGAGATTCATAAAGAATAAACCATTCACCATAGGAGCATGACCATAAAACATATCTCTCATAAAAATGGAACAACCATTATTCTCAGATTTAAAAGAGTAGCCATCTCGAATTAAACGAGATCCCGATACAATGTTCATGCTCAAAGCTGGCACTAAATAACAATTATTAAGGTTTAAAACTAATCCCGAAGGGAGATGCAGAGGCAGCGTGCCGACGGCGATCACATTGACCTTGGAACCATTCCCGACGCGCATCGTCACCTCGTCCTTTGCCAGTTTCCGCTTATTCCGCAGCCCCTGCTTTGAGTTACAAATGTGAGCAACTGCACCGGTATCAAATACCCAGGAGCTACTACGGGCACTAGTAAGGTACACATCAATTACATGTATATCACATATACCTTTTGTTTTGC
>NW_025297565.1:0-965 GCF_018294505.1 Triticum aestivum | reverse complement strand
GGTGCTACACTTGGGAGAACACTAACTACTTGATATTTTAAGTGAGAGATCACCCTAATAAAAGCGACTACCGCGCAATCAAGAAGGGTGCATCATAAGGGATAAACATCTCAGGCAATTCATAATAGCATGATATGGTATAGCCCTTTCTGACGGAGAAGTATTTCATTTCTTCGTCTTCGGCATTCGCGTCGGTGGTCACCTTCACGAAGATTGCCACCACCTTGTCGATGCACCAGATAATATTGCTATCTCTATAGCTAACAAAATAATGCATTACAACAAGGTTGACACGCAGGTCATTAAAATGCAATCATATGGCTCCAGCCATCATGCCGAATCATGACACGCAGGTCATGTTAATCAAATTACATCATATAGTCATCTCATACATAATCGAATTAGTATGAGCACTGCTATACCACATCACATGCATATCCTGCAAAACCAAGTTAGACGCCTCTAATAGGTTTATGCAAAAATTTATTTTACGTGGCTTCTAAGGTTTTGACTTAAACCGCAGCTACCAACGTTTTATCATCAAGTATGATTATTCAGGTTGCTAGATTAACATCTCGGGGTGTATGAAACACGGGATAATTAAATCTCGAGCCCCATACTAAACTTCATCATACGCATGACCCCCGTGCAGATCATATCTGCAATGCCCTTTCATCTGCGAATTTCATCTTTCTTTTGACTACGGCAGAACCCAAAGAACTGATAGCACTTCCATGATCAATCAGGATCACGGATTGCCAGAACTTTGTCAAATTCCACCATGCTGTCTCGAGATTGAGCAAACGCAAATTCTAGGGAAGCAACAAGAACCTCGGGTAACAGATTTCATCTGTCACCCGCATAAATAATTTTCAGCAATAGATCTCATCTACTACCTAATTATATTATGCAATACCCATACATCTCCATGTATTCTAGATCGAAACCTGCATCTACGCATAGCA
>NW_025297564.1:0-965 GCF_018294505.1 Triticum aestivum | reverse complement strand
CAGAAAACGTGCAAGCATAGCTTCATTCTCCTCAACAATACCACATCTAATCATGCCAGTTTGTAATTCCTGATAATATTCTTCTACAGAATTTTTTCCTTGTCTTAAACGCTGCAATTTTTGAAGCAATTCACGTTGATAATATGGTGGAACCCAACGCGTACGCATAGCAGTTTTCAAAGCAGCCCAAGTAGTTGGAATAGGATATAATCTACAATGTTCAGACCACCATACACATGCAAAACTAGTGAAAGCACAAACAGCAGCAGCAACTCGTCTCTCCTCAGGATATTGTAAACATGTAAATCGTTGTTCAGTTTCTAACTCCCAAGTAAGATATATATCAGTAACATATCTACCCTCAAATGGTGGAATATTCAATTTCAGTTTAGGAATATGGACATCATCGCGTACCTGAGGTGGTGGTGCAGGCCTACCATGACGAATATATACCTGAGGTCGACCTGCTGGTGGTGGTGCTGGTGGCTGCTCGTAGATTTGATTTTGATCAACCTCATCCTCATAATCGCCCGCATACTCATCATCCTCCTGGGTACCAGCAGGAGCAGTAGCAGGAGCCAAAGAAACACCAACAGCAGTACCAGCGGCACCAGAATTTTGTCCTGGCACAATAGGAACACGCTGTGCTCGTCCATACTGATTCGGAAGGGGGCGTAGTTGTTGTTGTTGCAGAGGTGCGACAGGTGCAGCCGGTGGTGGAAGACGCGCAAGCAGTTCATTAAATCTGTTATCGAGCTTTGTTTCGAACGTCTTCTCAAGGCCAGTGATCTTCTCCATGGCCTCTTCAAAATTGTTCAGCACATCTTGTACCTGTTCAGTCATCATTTGCTGAAACTTATCATGAAGCTCCTTGTTCGATAAGTTCTCCCAGTCAATCTCGTCGGCTTGTGATCCTGGCATGGTTAGCAGCAATAGAAACACACAAGAATATGATCCTACAGACT
>NW_025297563.1:0-965 GCF_018294505.1 Triticum aestivum | reverse complement strand
ATACTCCAAATATTGGGCCGTGATGCGATTGAAATAAATATCAATATTTATACTAAAAATAAAAGTAATAGTTATTTATAAGTCATTTTTTGCAACTCACAATGATTGCTAATTTTATTGTAATTTAAATATTTTTTAATTAAAATACATTTCTCGATAAAATATGCCTTAAAACATGTTTAAATCAATTCAACCTAAATGTGATATAAAAAATTACAAAATTTCATGTCTTCTTGAATTAATTTGATAATCTTGTATTAATGTAGTATATATTTAAGTGTGTGTTGTTAACTATCTTAAGAAGTGTCTGGTATACCAATATGTCTTGATAATGAACTTTACGATTAGATATATGCAAATAGAAAAATCTGGATTACACCAGAAGTTTACGTGGAGTTTGCTACCTAATAATTGGCATGCTTCCTTAATTTTTTGGGTCAAATATGTGAAACATATTAGGGTGGGATCAATAATATGTGGACCATATGCATATGTACTTGGTACTAAAATAATATTACTCCCTATAGTACAGTTCGTAAAGGGTTCACCAAATAAACAGACTTGCATTCTAAGTAAAACTGCTTTGTAGTGTGAACATGCTATTACAAATTGGGTCTCCTATTTTGTTTAGATATTCAATGATTTCTATATATTTAGTACACTCTTGGAGGTAACACTTTTTCACTAATAATGTGGTGATTAATTTGCACACATAGTGTAGTGTGTGTGTGCGCCTTCGCTATTGAGCCCGAGAACGTCAAGGAGCAACAAAACAAGATTGGCATTGGCTACGATGACTCACACTTACTAGAGAAGACAATCGGGAGTAGAGACTCAAATATCAAGCCGGTCAGATAGGGGAAGCTCAAAGGTGCAACCGCTTAGGACATTCTATGGACAAATATGTGTGTGTGCACGCGCGTGTGCATGTGCGTGCACGTGTGGCGTGCGTCTCTGTGTGTGTG
>NW_025297562.1:0-965 GCF_018294505.1 Triticum aestivum | reverse complement strand
GGACCATATTTCATATATATAGAAATATATTTCCAATGCAAATATTTATCGAATTAATCCAAATGGCCAAAATAAATGTCCATGAGCTCCTAAAAATATTGTTTTGATTTTTATCTCTGTCCAATATTTTCAGAGGGCAACATGAGCATTTTCTTGGACCCTTTTGGAGAAATTTTTATTTGGGTCATTTTCAAAAATGATTCTGAGGGTTCCACCAATCCTCATTTCAAATTTAAATGAAATTTAAATATGATGCACAAATGGCTAACTAGCCTAGGTCATACCAGACTAGGGATGTGACAACTCGCCCCCACTTGAAAGAATCTCGTCTCGAGATTCAGGGGTCGACGGAAAGAAAGCGGGGTACTCCAGTCGAAGACGATCTTCTCGCTCCCAGGTAGCTTCTCTCTCGGAATGATGAGACCATTGAACTTTGAGAAACTTGATGTTCTGACGTCGAGTAACACGCTCTGCTTGATCAAGAATGCGAACCGGGTACTCCCGGTATGTGAGGTTATCTTGGAGATCAAGCGTTTCGTGGTCCACTCCGCGGATGGGATCCGAGAAGCAACGCCTGAGTTGAGAGACGTGGAAGACATCATGAACTCGAGAAAGATGTGGGGGTAGTTCCAATTGGTAGGCAACCTCTCCTCGTTTAGCGAGAATGCGAAAGGGACCAATGTATCGAGGAGCCAACTTGCCCTTGATACCGAAACGATGGGTACCCTTCAAAGGAGTAACCCGAAGGTAAGCTTGGTCGCCAATCTCATAAGTCATATCCTTATGATGACGATCGTACTGACTTTTCTGACGAGACTGGGCTGTTTTCAAATTCTCACGAATGATGCGAACTTGCTCTTCTGCCTCCTGGATCATATCCGGTCCAAAGAATTGTCTTTCACCGGTTTCTGACCAGTTCAAAGGTGTTCGACATCTTCGTCCATAGAGAACCTCAAAAGGAGCTT
>NW_025297561.1:0-965 GCF_018294505.1 Triticum aestivum | reverse complement strand
TTTGACTAGCCTCCTCCTCTCCTTGTTTTCCTCAATCTTGTTACCCTCCTCATCGAATTTGTTGTATTCCGGAGGTAGAACGAAATGTTCCATAAGCTTCTTGAAGCAATCTTTTTTTGTTCTCTTATCGACAAAAGTGAAACCAGCAATTCGTGCCTTCTTTGGCTTATTCCACTCCTGGACGGTGATCGAGACGTTGTCTCTAACAATGGCTCCGCATTGGTTGACAAACTTGGTGGCGTTCTTGCGGGGCTCCAGCGGCCTGCCGGTTGCACTGTCGACAACCTCGATGGTGCATGTTTCTCCTTGTTTCATCGTCTTGGTTGCGCCACGCTTTGACGACGTACTCGATTGTTTCGACGATCCGGCCGAGGGCTAAAATAAGAAAGAGAGTCGCGCGCGTTAGTACACACATATTTATTCAAATCAGTTAGTTTGTATCACCAGAGGCTCAATATATATATATACCTCGGCGCCGGAGGTGGTTGCTACTTCCATTTGAAGATCGTCGTTTATCGACGTTTGTTCGGCATCATCTTGCTGACGGCGCCCTTCATCTTCACCGTCAAGGTTCAGATAAGAAGAGATATCATCTTCTTCTTGTCCGGTCGGCACATATAGAATATCGCCGTTTATGATGCCGAACATATGTGTTTCACCATCCGGATCATAGTTGTCCATAATCGGGTCAGCTCTATCGTCCGCCATTATGTCAGTCCTGAAAACATGTAGTAAAAACAAATTAATTAAGTGAAGAAGGGGGGCGGTGGCGGTGGCGGTGGCGAAAGGGCGGTGGCAAAAGGAGGGGGCGAGGAAGGGGTGGGAGAGGGTGTCGCGGTAGAGCGCGAGACGGGGCGGCAGACGACGGCGTCACGGAGAGGGAGGCGAGGACAACACACATGTATAACCCTCGCCGCCCCCTCTCGATCCCTAAAAAAACACCGCGCGCATCGCCGCCCCCCTCG
>NW_025297560.1:0-965 GCF_018294505.1 Triticum aestivum | reverse complement strand
TTATATATGGGAAGTCCTGTTTCGGGCATCGGGACAAGTTTCGGGGTTATCGGTATTGTACCGGGACCACCGGAAGGGTCCCGGGGGTCCACCGGGTGGGTCCACCTGTCCCGGGGGGCCACATGGGCTGTAAGGGGGTGCGCCTTGGCCTAATGGGCCAAGGGCACCAGCCCCACATAGGCCCATGCGCCTAGGGTTCAAGGGGGGCAAGAGTCCTAGGAGGGTAAGGCACCTCCTAGGTGCCTTGGGGGGAGGGAAAACCCCCCTTGGCCGCCGCACCCCCTAGGAGATTTGATCTCCTAGGGCCGGCCACCCCCCCTTGGCACCCCTATATATAGTGGGGGGAGAGGAGGGACTTCATACCTGAACGCCCTGGCCTTTGGTTGCCTCCTTCTCCCTCCCCAACACCTCCTCCACCTCCATAGTGCTTAGCGAAGCTCTGCCGGAGTACTGCAACTCCACCAACACCACGCCGTCGTGCTGCTGCTGGTGCCATCTCCCTCAACCTCTCCTTCCTTCCTTGCTGGATCAAGAAGGAGGAGACGTGGCTGTTCCGTACGTGTGTTGAACGCGGAGGTGCCGTCCGTTCGGCGCAGGTCATCGGTGATTTGGATCACGTCGAGTACGACTACATCATCACCTTGCAAGCTTCCGCACGCGATCTACAAGTGGTATGTAGATGCAAACTCTCTCCCTAGACTCGTTGCTTAGATGAACTCATAGATGGATCTTGGTGAAACCGTAGGAAAAATTTTAATTTTCTGCAACGTTCCCCAACAGTGGCATCATGAGCTAGGTCTATGCGTAGTTCTCTTTGCACGAGTAGAACACAACTTTGTTGTGGGCGTGGATTTTGTCATCTTACTTGCCTCTACTAGTATTTTCTTGCTCAACGGTATTGTGGGATGAAGCGGCCCGGACCAACCTTACACGTACACTTACGTGAGACCGGTTCCACCGACTGA
>NW_025297559.1:0-965 GCF_018294505.1 Triticum aestivum | reverse complement strand
TAGACGGAGGGAGCTGCAACAACTTGGCTAGCATGGAGATGGTGGAGAAGCTTTCTCTCACCACAAGACCACATCCACATCCTTACTACATCCAATGGTTCAACAACAGCGGCAAGGTTAAGGTAACACGTACTGTTCGTGTGCATTTTAGTATCTCTACATATGCTGATTATGTTGATTGTGATGTGGTACCTATGCAAGCATGTTCCTTATTACTTGGTAGACCATGGCAATTTGATAAAAATTCTGTACACCATGGTAGAAACAATCACTATACTCTTGTTCATAAGGATAAAAATATTACTTTGCTTCCTATGACACCTGATTCCATTTTGAAAGATGATATTAATAGAGCTAATAAAGCACAACAGGAGAAGAATAAGAGTGAAAATCAGATTGTGGCAAAAGAATTTGAGCAACAAATGAAGCCTAATAATAAACTATCTAGTGTTGCTTCTGAAATTAAATTGAAAAGTGCATGTTTATTTGCCACCAAATCTGATATTGATGAGCTAGATTTCAGCAGATCTGTTTGCTATGCTTTTGTGTGCAAAGAGGCATTATTTTCATTCGAGGACGTGCCTTCCTCTTTGCCTCCTGCTGTCACTAACATTTTGCAGGAGTTCGCTGACGTTTTTCCACAAGACGTGCCACCGGGATTACCGCCTATTCGAGGGATTGAGCATCAGATTGACTTAATTCCCGGTGCTTCACTGCCAAACCGTGCACCATACCGTACCAATCCAGAGGAGACGAAGGAGATTATGCGTCAAGTACAAGAGCTTCTCGACAAAGGTTATATACGCGAATCCCTTAGTCCTTGTGCTGTTCCTATTATTCTAGTGCCGAAAAAGGATGGTACATCACGTATGTGTGTTGATTGTAGAGGCATTAATAATATTACTATTCGTTATCGTCATCCTATTCCTAGGCTAGATGATATGCTTGATGAATTGAGTGGCTCT
>NW_025297558.1:0-965 GCF_018294505.1 Triticum aestivum | reverse complement strand
ATCATGAGTAGGATAATTCTCCTCATGTGGGTGCAATTGCCGTGAAGCGTAAGCAATTACGTGTCGATCTTGCATAAGAATGCAACCTAGTCCTTGTCGCGAGGCGTCGCAGTAGATAACAAAGTCCTTGGAGAAGTCTGGCGGTACCAGCACGGGAGCAGAAGTCAGGCGTCTTTTCAGTTCCTGAAAGCTGTGCTCACATTGTGGAGTCCATTCGAACTTCTTATCTTTCTTGAGGAGTTCGGTTAGAGGTTTGGCAACTTTGGAGAAGTTCTCGACAAAGCGACGACAATAGCTCGCTAAGCCCAGAAAACTCCGAACTTGCTTGACCGATTCAGGTGGAGTCCAATCAAGGACGGCTTGAACTCGCTCAGGGTTAACAGCAATACCTTTACCAGATATTACATGACCCAGATAGGTCACTTCTGACAACTAGAATTCACATTTTGAAAATTTGGCATAAAGGCGATGCTCTCGAAGTTTCTTCAACACTAGCCTTAAATGTTCGGCATGTTCTTCCTCGTTCTTGGAGTAGATGAGTATGTCATCGAGATAAACCACGACGAATTTATCCAAATACTCCATGAAGATTGAGTTCATTAACCGAGAAAAAGTGGCTGGAGCGTTGGTTAGACCGAAGGACATGACGGTGTACTCGTATTGGCCATAACGAGTAACAAAGGCCGTTTTAGGAATGTCCCCGTTTCTGATTTTGATTTGATGGTAGCCCAACCTCAAATCCATCTTGGAGAAGACTGAGGATCCAGCGAGCTGATCATACAGATCGTTGATCCTGGGAAGCGGGTATTTGTTCTTGATTGTGACCAAATTGACAGGTCGGTAATCTACAACCATCCGGTCCGTACCATCCTTTTTCTTAACGAATAGGACGGGGCAAGCCCACGGAGATGAACTAGGGCGGATGAAACCCTTTTTCAAGGATTCATCGAGTTGTTTCTTAAGCT
>NW_025297557.1:0-965 GCF_018294505.1 Triticum aestivum | reverse complement strand
AACTTAGGCGAGTGCTTGGACTGCAGCTAAGCCCCCGAGTGGAAGGCTGGCTTACCACTCGGTAGGATTTTGATAAACTTAGGCGAGTCCTTGGACTGCAGCTAAGCCTCCGAGTGAGAGGATCGCTCTTCACTCGGTAGGATTTTCACAACTTAGGCGAGTGCTTGGACTGCAGCTAAGCCCCCGAGTGGAAGGCTGGCTTACCACTCGGTAGGATTTTGATAAACTTAGGCGAGTCCTTGGACTGCAGCTAAGCCCCCGAGTGGAAGGCTGGCTTACCACTCGGTAGGATTTTGATAAACTTAGGTGAAACGGATTCGCAGCTAAGCCTCCGAGTGAGAGTCTGGCTCACCACTCGATAGGATTTTTACAAACTTAGGCGAAACGGATTCGCGGCTAAGCCACCCACTGAGGGGGAGTTTTTATGTGGACAAAAATAAAAAGTGATGACACAATTATTTCTAAACCCATGAACTACAGAAGTACTTTATTGCAACTCATCCGAGTGATAAAACTTAAGTGTAAAATGGGCGGAGTAGCTCCGCGTTCCAAGCTCGGGGCTCATCGATATTATGCTCGACGTTGTAAAGACGGTACGCCCCGTTGTGGAGAACCTTGGTGACGATGAAGGGGCCTTCCCAAGAAGGAGCAAGCTTGTGTGGTTTGTGCTGATCCACTCGGAGAACCAAATCCCCTTCCTGGAAGGCTCGACCTCTCACATTTCGGGCGTGGAAACGGCGCAGATCTTGTTGGTAGATGGTCGACCGGATCAGAGCCATCTCCCTTTCTTCCTCTAAAAGGTCGACTGCGTCCTGCCGCGCTTGTTCAGCTTCTGCTTCGTTGTAGATTTCGACTCGAGGAGCATTGTGGAGAAGATCACTCGGCAAGACTGCTTCGGCTCCATAGACCAAGAAGAATGGAGTTCTTCCGGTCGACCGATTGGGCGTGGTCCGCAGTCCCCAGAG
>NW_025297556.1:0-965 GCF_018294505.1 Triticum aestivum | reverse complement strand
AAATTCCTCATGGAGAAGCGGTTGACTTTGTTGTAACATCAGATTGTTACAATAAGATTTACGACTTAGCGCATCAGCCATGACGTTGGCTTTCCCTGGGGTGTAGGTTATTCCTAAGTCGAAGTCTGTGATCAACTCAACCCAACGTCTTTGCCTGAGATTCAAATCCGGTTGGGTGAAAATATACTTCAGACTTTGGTGATCAGTGAATATTTCGCAACGATTACCGAGGAGGTAATGTCGCCAGGTCTTAAGTGCATAGACTACGGCTGCAAGCTCTAGATCATGAGTAGGATAATTCTCCTCATGTGGGTGCAATTGCCGTGAAGCGTAAGCAATTACGTGTCGGTCTTGCATAAGAATGCAACCTAGTCCTTGTCGCGAGGCGTCGCAGTAGATAACAAAGTCCTTGGAAAAGTCTGGCGGTACCAGTACGGGAGCAGAGGTCAGGCATCTTTTCAGTTCCTGAAAGCTGTGCTCACATTGTGGAGTCCATTCGAACTTCTTATCTTTCTTGAGGAGTTCGGTTAGTGGTTTAGCAACTTTGGAGAAGTTCTCGACAAAGCGACGACAATAGCTCGCTAAGCCTAGAAAACTCCGAACTTGCTTGACCGATTCGGGTGGAGTCCAATTAAGGACGGCTTGAACTCGCTCAGGGTTAACAGCAATACCTTTACCAGATATTACATGACCCAGATAGGTCACTTCTGACAACCAGAATTCACATTTAGAAAATTTGGCATAAAGGCGATGCTCTCGAAGTTTCTTCAACACTAGCCTTAGATGTTCGGCATGTTCTTCCTCGTTCTTGGAGTAGATGAGTATATCATCGAGGTAAACAACGACGAATTTATCCAAATACTCCATGAAGATTGAGTTCATTAACCGAGAAAAAGTGGCTGGAGCGTTGGTTAAACCGAAGGACATGACGGTGTACTCGTATTGGCCATAACGAGTAACAAAGG
>NW_025297555.1:0-965 GCF_018294505.1 Triticum aestivum | reverse complement strand
AACCCTGGGGTGCGTTTACGTTTTAGTCATCAACACTAGCGGTTTTGGTCGATTCTGACCCATTTCGTGGACTATTACTCACCGTTTTTGGGCCCCAAACGAATTTCCATAGTTGTTGAACCCCAAGGCGCGCTTACGTGTAGGTCATCAACACTCACAGATTTGGCCGATTCTGGCCCGTTTCGTGGACTATTACTCACTGTTTTGGGGTCCCGGAGTGATTTCCACGATTAACGAATTCTGGGTGCATTTTTGTTTCGGTCATTAACACTCGCGGTTTTGGCCGATTCTGACCCGTTTCGTGGACTATTACTCACCGTATTGGGGCCCCAAAGCGATTTCCATTGTTGTTGAACCCCAAGGTGCGCTTACATGTCGGTCATCATCACTCACAGTTTTGGTCGACTCTGCCCCGTTTCGTGACTATTACTCACTGTTTTGGGGTCTTGGAGTGATTTTCACGATTAACGAACCCTGGGGTGCGTTTACGTTTTAGTCATCAACACTAGCGGTTTTGGCCGATTCTGACCCATTTCGTGGACTATTACTCACCGTTTTTGGGCCCCAAACGAATTTCCATAGTTGTTGAACCCCAAGGCGCGCTTACGTGTAGGTCATCAACACTCACATATTTGGCCGATTCTGGCCCGTTTCGTGGACTATTACTCACTGTTTTGGGGTCCCGGAGTGATTTCCACGATTAACGAATTCTGGGTGCGTTTTTGTTTCGGTCATCAACACTCGCGGTTTTGGCCGATTCTGACCCGATTCGTGGACTATTACTCACCGTATTGGGGCCCCAAAGCGATTTCCATTGTTGTTGAACCCCAAGGTGCGCTTACATGTCGGTCATCATCACTCACAGTTTTGGTCGATTCTGCCCCGTTTCGTGACTATTACTCACTGTTTTGGGGTCTCGGAGTGATTTCCACGATTAACGAACCCTGGGGTGCGTTTACGTTTTA
>NW_025297554.1:0-965 GCF_018294505.1 Triticum aestivum | reverse complement strand
CTTATGTTGGGAATCGTAGCATAATTTAAAATTTTCCTACGCTCACCAAGATGCATCTATGGAGTCTACTAGCAACGAGGGGAAAGGAGTGGATCTACATACCCTTGTAGATCGCGAGCGGAAGCGTTCCAATGAACGTGGATGACGGAGTCGTACTCGCCGTGATCCAAATCACCGATGACCGAGTGCCGAACGGACGGCACCTCCGCGTTCAACACACGTACGGTGCAGCGACGTCTCCTCCTTTCTTGATCCAGCAAGGGGGGAGGAGAGGTTGATGGAGATCCAACAGCACGACGGCGTGGTGGTGGATGTAGCGGCTCTCCGGCAAGGCTTCGCCGAGCTTCTGCGCGCGAGAGAGAGGTGTTGCAGGGGAGGAGGGAGGCGCCAAAGGCTGTAGTGTGCTGCCCTCCCTCCCCCCCTTTATATAGGCCCCCAAGGGGGGGGTGCGCAGCCCTTGGAGATGGGATCTCCAAGGGGGGGGCGGCGGCCAAGGGGGAAGGGGTTGCCTTGCCCCCCAAGGCAAGGGGAAACTCCCCCTAGGGTTCCCAACCCTAGGCGCATGGGGGGGAGGCCCAAAGTGGCGCCCCAGCCCATTAGGGGCTGGTTCCCCTCCACTTTCAGCCCACGGGGCCCTCCGGGACAGGTGGCCCCACCCGGTGGACCCCCGGGACCCTTCCGGTGGTCCCGGTACAATACCGATAACCCCCGAAACTTTCCCGGTGGCCAAAACTGGACTTCCTATATATAATTCTTCACCTCCGGACCATTACGGAACCTCTCGTGACGTCCGGGATCTCATCCGGGACTCCGAACAACTTTCGGGTTTCCGCATACATATATCTCTACAACCCTAGCGTCACCGGACCTTAAGTGTGTAGACCCTACGGGTTCGGGAGACATGCAGACATGACCGAGACGCCTCTCCGGTCAATAACCAACAGCGGGATCTGGATACCCATGTT
>NW_025297553.1:0-965 GCF_018294505.1 Triticum aestivum | reverse complement strand
TGACGTGTGGGTCCCACACGTCAGGTTTGACCTGGACAGCCGCGTTGACCGCTGATGCAATGATGACGTCATGCTGACGCAATTATACATTTTCTGGAATTAAAATAATTCAGAAAATCCAGAAAATGATTTAAACTTCAAAAATTCATATCAATTCAACCGTAGCTCAGATTTAAATAATTTATATATGAAAAATTATCAGAAAAATGCAACCTTTCCATCTGTACTAGTTTCATGCATGAAAAACAAACTTATACATGCTGAATATGGGAAAACACATTATGGCATATATAAGAGACCTAATTTAGAAATGCATTTGAACCTTTGGTTCAAATGGACTTCAAACCAATTGAACACTAGTTGCATTAGCTCAGAAGCATCACATCTACATGCCATGTTCATGCATCATATTGTTGCATATGATTGTGTATTGATTGCCGGCACCGTTCCTTCTCGATAGGTCCCGCTCCGGAGACGTTCCAGAGTACCTGTCTGTGAAGCAGTGCCTCCCTTGTTGTTTTACCAGGCAAGCAACCCCCCTTGTTCATTTCGATAAAACCCTACTCTCTCGCTCCTGCTCTCAGTTATTGCATTAGGACAACAACGATTCATCTGCTACTTTGTGCTGCGGTAGTTGAACCCATTCCTCTGCATGACCTGTCATTGCCACAGTAAATAGTTGAAACCCACTAGCATGTGTAGGAGTTGATTGAAGCCACTGATGTGTTCCTACCATGCTATGCCTGCTATTGCTTAGAGTGTGTCAGGTCTGGTTCATTGGGAATGAATTGGAGTGTCACGATATGTTCTGATGCTGAGAGTGAAGTGTGTGAACACGATTTGGTAAAGGTAGCGGTGAGAGGCCATGTAGGAGTACATGGTGGGTTGTCTCACTGGAACCGTCCTTAAGCCCTGAGTTCTGTGTATGTTGTCCAATGACTCGATACTACCACACATTGGGCTCC
>NW_025297552.1:0-965 GCF_018294505.1 Triticum aestivum | reverse complement strand
TATCATGCTCATGTCAACATTTTCATAAAATTGCATAAAACTTGTATATGTCATCCGCATCATGATAACAACATTTAAAATGTTTAAACTTGTTGTTGCATTAAATTGCTAAATGCATATGGGGATTTACCGGATTTGTTGTTTTTATATCCGGCCCCATTTAAATTGTTTAGATGGTATAGTTTATATTATGTTTCACCCCTTGCCATGTTTAACCACACTTAATATTGTTGTGTTCCTTAACGAGAGAGAACTAAATAATTGATGTGGTGTTTTGTCAATATGCACCTCGTTGCATATTGAGCTCCACTTAACTTGTAGAATTGTTTGTTGCACTTTGCCATGCCATGCCTCATTAAACCGGACATGCATCATACTTGTTTGTGCATCATGACTTGTTTATGCTTGTGTGTTTACTATGTTGTTTGTTTCTTTCCGGGTTGCTTCTCTCGTTAGCTTCGGTTTCGTTCCGGAGTTGTGAGGATTTGTTCGTCTACGACCGTTTGTCTTCTTCTTGGACTCGTTCTTCTTCCTTGCGGGATTTCAGGCAAGATGATCATACCCTCGAAATCACTACTATCTTTGCTATGCTAGTTTGCTCGCTCTTTTGCCATGCCAATGCTACGATGCCTACCATTTGCTTGTCAGCCTCCCAAATTGCCATGTCAAACCTCTAACCCACCATGTCCTAGCAAACCGTTGATTGGCTATGTTACCGCTTTGCTCAGCCCCTCTTATAGCGTTGTTAGTTGCAGGTGAAGATTGAAGTTTGTTCCTTGTTGGAACATGGAGATGTTGTTCCTTGTTGGAACATGTTTACTTGTTGGGATATCACAATATATCTTATTTAATTAATGCATCTATATACTTGGTAAAGGGTGGAAGGCTCGGCCTTATGCCTGGTGTTTTGTTCCACTCTTGCCGCCCTAGTTTCCGTCATATCGGTGTTATGTTCCCGGATTTTG
>NW_025297551.1:0-965 GCF_018294505.1 Triticum aestivum | reverse complement strand
TTTCCTTATTTTTTTCGATATTTGAATGAACTGCTCCGATTTCTTTTGCTTCACAAATTCTGGCCAATCATGTTTCAGTTTCTCATATTGTCCTTTGAAATCCGGAGTCTTGTTCTGCTTGACAAAGTCATGGGCTAGATTTTGCTTGAATTTCCGGAATGCGTCGGCCATCTTATGAAGAGCGAACTGTTTGACTAGCCTCCTCCTCTCCTTGTTTTCCTCAATCTTGTTACCCTCCTCATCGAATTTGTTGTATTCCGGAGGTAGAACGAAATGTTCCATAAGCTTTTTGAAGCAATCTTTTTTTGTTCTCTTATCGACAAAAGTGAAACCAGCAATTCGTGCCTTCTTTGGCTTATTCCACTCCTGGAGGGTGATCGAGACGTTGTCTCTAACAATGGCTCCGCATTGGTTGACAAACTTGGTGGCGTTCTTGCGGGGCTCCAGCGGCCTGCCGGTTGCACTGTCGACAACCTCGATGGTGCATGTTTCTCCTTGTTTCATCGTCTTGGTTGCGCCACGCTTTGACGACGTACTCGATTGTTTCGACGATCCGGCCGAGTGCTAAAATAAGAAAGAGAGTTGCGCGCGTTAGTCCACACATATTTATTCAAATCAGTTAGTTTGTATCACCAGAGGCTCAATGTATATATATATACCTCGGCGCCGGAGGTGGTTGCTACTTCCATTTGAAGATCGTCGTTTATCGACGTTTGTTCGGCATCATCTTGCTGACGGCGCCCTTCATCTTCACCGTCAAGGTTCAGATAAGAAGAGATATCATCTTCTTCTTGTCCGGTCGGCACATATAGAATATCGCCGTTTATGATGCCGAACATATGTGCTTCACCGTCCGAATCATAGTTGTCCATAATCGGGTCAGCTCTATCGTCCGCCATTATGTCAGTCCTGAAAACATGTAGTAAAAACAAATTAATTAAGTGAAGAAGGGGGGCGGTGGCGGT
>NW_025297550.1:0-965 GCF_018294505.1 Triticum aestivum | reverse complement strand
GCCCTGGGCCCAGGCATTTGGTCGCGGTTCGTCTGCCGAACCGCGACTAAAGACTTCATTAGTCGCGGTTCCTACAGTTTCGCGACTAATGGGGCTGGACGGAAGCCTCTTTTTCTACCAGTGTAGATAGCCTGGAAGCAGCAAGAATACGAACTCCTGAAATTAATAACTGAGAGAGACGTACATCCTGGAAAATCATGGATATGTTTGGCACCATAGGCTAGAACCTCAGGGGTGGAAAGGTCGCTGCTCGCCACCACGATCGGAGATCTACCAAAAAAATCAAAAGAACAGCAACACGTGAGATTAATTATCCTGATGCAATGGTCGATAGAGATCATACACAGAAATTGTCAGATACTTCCGTCATGTCTAATGGGAGTACAGATTACCTAGAAATCGCTGGATCGCAAGGAAGGCCAAACTGATCATAATCTAAGATAAACCTGTGGGAGGACAACTACCTCGCTGCTGTAGCGGGACAAATGAAGGGAATTTGTGTGCTGCTACTTGCCTGAGACGCCGGAGAGGAGAAGTTTTGTAGAGAAGGCATCCGACAGTCTAATGTTGATGGAGGATGTAGACGGCGGCGGCGGCACGAAGGAGAGAGAGGATCAATAGGGCTCGTGAGGAATTTTTGAAGAAGGGCTCGTGAGTTTTTTTTAGGGAAGGAAGCGCTCGTGAGTTGTTGGGAGAGATGCGCACGTGTATTCGTTTCCTTATATTGAAAAGGTATTTTTATGTAATGGCAATGGTGGGTAAATTTTCAATCGATTTATGTTGTAAAAAAATTGTCTTCATTCAACGGTTATGTTTCTTTCTCTATGAATTAAGCGGACGGATCTATCTAATTATTGTGGAGTTTTCTAGCATTTTCTCTTCTTTCTGGTGAGCCCATCAAGTACTTTTTATATATAAATTTTATGTAATGGCAATGGTGGGTAAATTTTCAATCGATTTATGTT
>NW_025297549.1:0-965 GCF_018294505.1 Triticum aestivum | reverse complement strand
AATACAAATAATATATCAAAAAAATCAGAAAAATAAAACTAATTCATTTTAAAATCTTAAAAATACAATTATATATCAAAAAAATCAGAAAAATAAAACTAATTCATTTTAAAATCCCTTGAAGGTTTGACAAAAGGTTTGATACATCATTCAGTTCATCGACCAAATACAAAGTTTGGTACAATAAATTATTACACATCAATTCTTCCCTTGTGTCCCTGCTTGCTTACGATTGTGCCGTATTCATGGAGCATCCTCATCATTTAACTTAATGCTTGGGTCAGTGTTCACTTTGAAGGGCGGAATTTCACCAAACATATTATAATCTTCTGACATGTCTGTCTTGTCCTCCACTCCCACAATGTTTCTTTTCCCTGAAAGAACAATGTGGCGCCTTGGATCATCGCATGATGTACTGATCGTTTTCTTATCTTTCCGTTTCCTTGGTTTGCTACTCATGTCCTTCAAATAAAAAACCTGAGCGACATCTTTGGCAAGGACGAATGGTTCGTCAAGGTAACCAAGATTGTTGAAATCCACCATTGTCATTCCGTATTGCTCGTCCACCTTTACCCCACCTCCTGTTAGCTTGAACCATTTGCACCGGAACAAAGGGACCTTAAAGGAGGGTCCATAGTCAAGTTCCCATATCTCCTCTATGTAACCATAATATGTGACCTTTCGCCCATTCTCGGTTGCTGCATCAAAGCGGACACCACTGTTTTGGTTGGTGCTCTTTTTATCTTGGGCGATGGTGTAAAATGTATTCCCATTTATCTCATACCCTTGGAAAATCGTTATAGTCGAAGATGGTTTCTTGGCCAACATGTACAGCTGATCTCCAACATCATTGTCATTCATTAAATGTTTTCGCAACCAACTGCCGAAAGTCTCCATGTGGGCCTTTCTAATCCAGGATTCAGGCTTCCCCGGGTTGTCCGAGCGTAAAATATTCTTGTGTTGCT
>NW_025297548.1:0-965 GCF_018294505.1 Triticum aestivum | reverse complement strand
GTTGAAACTTGGCATGGTATCATCATTTCACCCGCATAGCATGTGCAAAAAAGTAGAGAGGGTCACGGCAAAAACTGGATGCACTTCGTGTACAAGCTGGACAATCTCTTTCGAACTATCAGGGTTCCGGACGAAAACTCATCTGTCACACCGGCAATTCAAAATTTTAATAACTTATTACAACTCTGGACGTTTTTTGCATTCAGCATGCACCATTCAAATCCACGTCATCAACTTTCAACCCTTTGTGACATAATTTGCTATTTTTAATGCGTTTACTGATTTGTTTTGAGCTAAATGGTTCTGCAATTGAAAAGCTCTACAAATGAAATCCGAAAAGGTTGAAACTTGGCATGGTATCATCATTTCACCCGCATAGCATGTGGAAAAAAGTAGAGAGGGTCACCGCAAAAACAGGAAGCACTTCGTGTGCAAACTGGACAATCTCTTTCGAAGAATCAGGGTTTTAGACGAAATCTCATCGGTTACACCGGCAATTCAAATTTTTAATAACTTATTACAACTCCGAATTTTTTTTGCATCCAGCATGCAACATACAAAGCCACGTCATCAACTTTCAACCCTTTCTGACATAATTTGCTATTTTTAATGCATTTACTAATTTGTTTTGAGCTAAATGGCCCTGAAATTGAAAAGCTCTATAAATGAACTCCGAAAATGTTGAAACTTGGCATGGTATCATCATTTCACCCGCATAGCATGTGCAAAAAAGTAGAGAGGGTCATGGCAAAAACTAGATGCACCTCGTGTACAAACTGGACAATCTCTTTCGAAGTATCAGGGTTTCGGACGAAAACTCATCTGTTACACCGGAAATTCAAAATTTTAATAACTTCTTATAACTCTGGACGTCTTTTGCATTCAGCATGCACCATTCAAAGCCACGTCATCAACTTTCAACACTTTGTGACATAATTTGCTATTTTTAATGCGTTTACTGATTT
>NW_025297547.1:0-965 GCF_018294505.1 Triticum aestivum | reverse complement strand
GATGAAGAAAACCGTGAGTGTACTAGTAGCCGAAAGAGATGCAGCTCGGGCGCAGCATGAAGATCATCCAGCGGATCTCAGAAGCCAGCAGCGGAGAAGCAGTGTGGCTTCCACGGAGGCCCCACCGGCTGGTGCAGATGCACCGACGATCGAAATTACTGCACCGGAGCCTCTGGTGGTCGAAATTACTGCACCGGAGCCTCCTCGCTACCCCGTGGACGATATAAAGGAGATGAAAGAATGTCATCTGTATTATCCTATCGGGAACATGTCCATGAAGGTAGCCATCGGCAGTGCTTTACCATGTTTACCTGGAGCACTCCACCACAACAACCCCATTCAAGATGGCTATGCTCGTGTCACGGTGGAGGACATAGTCCAAGGGTTTGAGGACCTGGAGATTGACATTGCTACACCTGAAGGGGAGAAAAGACTTGGAGATGTCAAGCGCCATTTCATTCTATGGCAAAAGAAGTTTATCAAGTTTCCAGGCGAGGCGCCAAGGACAACAAGTCCACCCCCATATGGTGGTGGTGGTGCCGGTTCACCTACACCTCCGTCACGTCAGCCGACGCCCCCCAGTCCACAACGTCCGGCGGGTGATCAGACGCCGCCCCCCAGTCCTCGTCCGGCGGGTGATCAGACGCCGCCCCCCAATCCACCTCCGGCAAAGAAGCAGAAGCAGTCCTGGATTATTAACCCGGACCCTTATGTACCTAAGACCACAAAGGTACCGGAGCCATCACTGAAGCCTCTCCCCACAAGGCCTTGGGAACGTAGTGCCGAGGAAACTGCCGCGGCCGCGGCTGCTGATCATGAGAAATGGAAGGCGGACTGCAAGAAGAAAAGAGAGCCCGAGCCCAAGCCAGTATTTTCTGATGAGCAAAAGAAGTGGGCTAAGTCATTTTTGAGCACACCGTCCCAAGCCGCGAAGAATCTGCCTGACGACTATGCACGTGAACTTC
>NW_025297546.1:0-965 GCF_018294505.1 Triticum aestivum | reverse complement strand
CCCCCCCCCTTATTGGGAAAGTATATTTCTACCTAGATATAACCTCTGCTTGAGTCCAGTCTGAGTGTTGTTCACACTTTTCCATGACCATGCTCTTAGGATCTGAATTCATTTGAAATGATTGCAATCTAGTTGAGAAATATATGTCGACAATAGTAGACTTCCGGTCATATGATTCTCCAGAATCTATATATGTATATATACAGTTGATGGAAATATCGTTACTCATGGTGACTGCCCGCGATTTCCAAATGCGGTTGAGTCGGGTATTCCAATGTCCCGGTCATTGTGTGCACTATGACCTTGGTTGGTGGAGCTTTCCCCTCCACTAGGTGTATACTACCCATTAGGTGTCTGTCAACCTGCAGTTGACTTGCATTCACTGATTCAGAGGCCTTGATATCATTGCTTGCGAGAAGCTGAATCCCGATGTACTTTTGCCATACATCTCCCCCTGTTGCTTCGAATGGGGAGTGGAGTGGTTTTTGTTGCTACCTTCACCCTTCCAGGCATATTTTTACAGGATTGTAGGATTGTGTGACACCTTTATAGTCAGTAAATTAATCTGGCAAATTATTTGTAATGTGTTACAAATCTTCTGAATGCATGGTTCAGATATTTGAGTATGTGGATTTGAGGAAGAAATGTGTTGAACATTCCATTAATTTCCTAGCATTCTTTATGCTACTTGAAATGTCCCCCTAATGCCTGGAAATGTTCGTCGCTGAATCAATATACTAGCCTTGAATAACTCCCCATGTGAGGGGCTTGAGGTATTGATGGAAATATAGTTATTCCTCACATAGATCCCAACTATATGTTGAGGGGCCAATGATGTATACCGTGGTGGATATTCCCCCATAATTAACATATGTTAATTAAGCTTTAACAGTGTGGGCTCAATGGAGTTGACCTACCGCAGCCACTTATCAGTGGTGATGGCGTCCCGGAGGGTAAGCTCGCAG
>NW_025297545.1:0-965 GCF_018294505.1 Triticum aestivum | reverse complement strand
GCGCGCCGCCGCCGCCTCTGCCTCGCGCGCCCTGCCCCAACCACATGCCGCCGTTGCCCAGACCCGACCACGCCGCCGTCGCCCTGCCCCCAGCTGCCCCGCGCCGCCGTCGCCCTACCTCATCCATTTGGTCAGGGCCGGCACCGCCCCCCTCTTCCTCCCTATTTTTTTGCATATATATATATATATATGTATATATATATATGTATATATATATATATATGTTTTTTCCTAATTATATGTATATGTATGAGTATATGTATGTGTGTATATCTGTTTATATGTCTGTGACGCCCAGGTAATCAAGCTACAGTAACCCTCTGGTAATGGTGCCACGTCACCTCGATTATTGTTGATAATGTCGTGTTAGCTCGGAACCAAACCAAATTCAAGTTTGAATTAAAGTCAAAACAATTAAAGTTTTCAAAAGTTAAAACTAAATTGTTCCTAATGTGTCAAATAATCCATAATAAATGTTGGTGAAGAAATCATCATTTAATAAAATATTTAAATGCACTAAATAAACTAAAACAGTAGCAAACACAATTATTTAAATGCTTTTAAAATGATAAACGATTACAAACTAATATATTTAGGTGCCAAATTAATTGTGGCAGTGGTATAATTTCTATTACCAATTTAGGGATCATTTTTGTACTTTACAAAACTAAAATACAATGAGGAACAAAATAAAACAAAAAAATAAATAAAATACATAAAAGGATAGAGAACTAAAATACAAAAAAGGCCCCCTGGCCAACTGGGCCAACGGCCCAGCCGGCCAGCTCACTGGCCCAACCGGCCCCAGCACCACTTAACCCCCCCAACCCGACCGAAACCCTAACCCGACCGCACTACCCCACTCCTCCCCCCACATCGCGCACTCCCCCCTCGATCTGGATCGAGATCGAGGGCTCGACCCCGACGCCGCTCGGTGCTTCCCCGCCGTCGCCGCTCATCCCCTT
>NW_025297544.1:0-965 GCF_018294505.1 Triticum aestivum | reverse complement strand
AACTGGGCCGACTGGCCCAGCTGGCCACCGTGCCCCCCCCCATGGGCCTCGGCCCACCTCAACCAGCCGGCCCAGCTCCCCGCACTGCGCCCCCCTTCCTGTTCCCCTGGTGCGCGCCGCTACAGGGGCACCGTCCCCGCCGGACCTGCCTCGCCGGCGACGTCTGGGCGAGGGGATAAGGTTTGCGCCTCCCCGACGCCTCGGCCCCCTCGCCTCCCACTCGCCCACTTGCCACTCTCGCTCCCTCTCCCTCGCTCGCTTCGCCCTCCTCTCCTCCAGATCCGTGGCCCGAGCGCCCTCGCCGCCGTCCTCCATCGTTGTCGCGGCCACCGGCGACCCCGCGCCCGCTGACCTTGTCGGTGACCTCCGCCATCGCCCTCTCCATCGACCGGTGGCCTCAGCTGGAGTTGGGGAGCACCGAAGCGCCGGATCCCTTTCATCCACGTCTCCGGTCGTCGCCGCCCTTCTTCGTCTCCGGCGCCGTCTCTGCTGCTCCTAGTCACCCAACGGGCCACCGTGTGCCCCCAAGGTGAGCTCCGCCGCCCCCCCTTTCCCTCTCCTCGCGCGTCTCCGCCTCCACCGTAGCTAGCTCGCTCGCAAGCCGAGCTCCGCCGTCCGCCATTGCCGTCGTAGGGCTCGCCACCGAGCTCCTCCGCTCGAGCTAGTAGCTCCGACGAGCTCCTGGAGCGCCGTAGACCTCGCCCAGCTCCTTCGTTCGCCAAAACACGCACTGCAACGCCGATCCCGACGAGGTCCCGAACCCCACCGCCGCCTCCACTCGTCGCCGACGCAGTTCCGGTCACCCCCGCGTCCAACCGACCACACCATGCGGCGCGGCTTCGTCTCCTCGTTCGAACGCGCCAAGTCCCGGGCCAAATGACCCCCTGTGCGCGATTCCCGGCGAAGTCCGGCGAGCTCGCCACCGCAGGAGGCCACCGGAGCAACTCCGGCGCCGTTTCCGGCGT
>NW_025297543.1:0-965 GCF_018294505.1 Triticum aestivum | reverse complement strand
CGTCAACACTCATAGTTCTGGCCAATTCTGACGCGTTTCGTGGACTATTGCTCACCATTCATGGGTCCCGAAGCGATTTCCATAGTTTTTGAACCCCAAGGTGCTTTTACGTGTCGGTCATGAACACTCACAGTTTTGGCCGATTCTAGCCCGTTTCGTGGACTATTACTCACAGTTTCGGGGTCCCGGTGTGATTTCCAGGATTAACGAACCCCGGGGTGCATTTACGTGTCGGTCATCAACACTCGCGGTTTTTGTCGATTCTGACCCGTTTCATGGAATATTACTCACCGTTTTGGGGTCCCAAAGTGATTTCCATGGTTGTTGAACCCCAAGGTGCGCTTAAGTTTAGGTCATCAACAATCACAGTTTGGGCTAATTCTCGCCCGTTTCTTGGACTATTACTTAGTTTTGGGGGTCCCGGAGTGATTTCCACGATTTACAAACCCTGGGGTGCGTTTACGTGTCGGTTATCAACACTCACAGTTTTGGCCAATTCTGACACATTTTGTGGACTTTTACTCACTGTTTTTGTGTCCCGAAGTGATTTCCATAGTTGTTGAACCCCAAGGTGCGTTTACGTGTCGGTCATCAACACTCATAGTTTTGGCCGATTCTGGCCAATTTCATGGACTATTACCCACTGTTTTGGGATCCCTAACTGGTTTCCACGGTTAACGAACCGCGAGGTGCGTTTACATGTCAGTCATCAATACTCACAGTTTTGCCCTATTCTGGCCCGTTTCGTGGACCCCGGGGTGCGTTTACATGTCGGTCATCAACACTCGCAGCTTCGGCCGATTCTGGCCCGTTTCGTGGACTATTACTCACTATTTTCGGGTGCCGGGGTGATTTCCACGATTAACAAACCCCGGGTGCGTTTACGTGTAGGTCATCAACACTCACGGATTTTGTCGATGCTGAACCATTTCGTGGACTATTACTCAACCTTTTGGGGCCCCAGA
>NW_025297542.1:0-965 GCF_018294505.1 Triticum aestivum | reverse complement strand
AAGATATTGAAGAAGTTCAATATGGATCAGTCCAAGAAGGGGTTCTTGCCTGTATTGCAAGGTGTGCAATTGAGCACGGCTCAATGCCCGACCACGGCAGAAGATATAGAAGAGATGAGTGTCATCCCCTATGCCTCGGCCATAGGGTCTATTATGTATGCCATGCTGTGTACCAGACCTGATGTAAACCTTGCCGTAAGTTTGGTAGGAAGGTACCAAAGTAATCCCGGCAAGGAACACTGGACAGCGGTCAAGAATATCCTAAAGTACCTGAAGAGGACTAAGGATATGTTTCTCGTTTATGGAGGTGACGAAGAGCTCGTCGTAAAGGGTTACGTCGACGCTAGCTTCGACACAGATCTGGATGACTCGAAGTCACAGACCGGATACGTGTATATATTGAATAGAGGAGCAGTAAGCTGGTGTAGTTGCAAGCAAAGCGTCGTGGCGGGATCTACATGTGAAGCGGAGTACATGGCAGCCTCGGAGGCAGCACAGGAAGCAGTCTGGATAAAGGAGTTCATTACCGACCTAGGGGTGATTCCCAATGCGTCGGGCCCAATGACTCTCTTCTGTGACAACACTGGAGCTATTGCCCTTGCGAAGGAGCCCAGGTTTCACAGGAAGACCAGGCATATCAAGCGTCGCTTCAACTCCATTCGTGAAAGTGTTCAAAATGGAGACATAGATATTTTTAAAGTACACACGGACCTGAATGTAGCAGATCCGTTGACTAAACCTCTCCCTAGGGCAAAACATGATCAACACCAGGACGCAATGGGTGTTCGATTCATCACAATGTAACTAGATTATTGACTCTAGTGCAAGTGGGAGACTGTTGGAAATATGCCCTAGAGGCAATAATAAATGGTTATTATTATATTTCTGTGTTCATGATAATAGTCTATTATTCATGCTATAATTGTATTGTCCGGAAATCGTAATACATGTGTGAATACATAGAC
>NW_025297541.1:0-966 GCF_018294505.1 Triticum aestivum | reverse complement strand
GCCATAGGATCTATTATGTATGCCATGCTGTGTACCAGACCCGACGTAAACCTTGCCGTAAGTTTGGTAGCAAGATACCAAAGTAATCCCGGCAAGGAACACTGGACAGCGGTCAAGAATATCCTGAAGTACCTGAAAAGGACAAAGGACATGTTTCTCGTTTATGGAGGAGACGAAGAGCTCGTCGTAAAGGGTTACGTCGACGCTAGCTTCGACTCAGATCTGGATGACTCTAAGTCACAAACCAGATACGTGTATATGTTGAATGGTGGAGCAGTAAGCTGGTGCAGCTGCAAGCAGAGCGTCGTGGCGGGATCTACGTGTGAAGCGGAGTACATGGCAGCCTCGGAGGCAGCACATGAAGCGATTTGGGTGAAGGAGTTCATCACCGACCTAGGAGTCATACCCAATGCGTCGGGGCCGATCAAACTCTTCTGTGACAACACTGGAGCTATTGCCCTCGCAAAGGAGCCTAGGTTTCACAAGAAGACCAGGCACATCAAGCGTCGTTTCAACTCCATCCGTGAAAATGTTCAAGATGGAGACATAGAGATTTGCAAAGTGCACACGGATCTGAATGTCGCAGATCCGCTGACTAAACCTCTCTCGCATGCAAAACATGATCAACACCAGAACTCTATGGGTGTTCGATTCATCACAATGTAACTAGATTAGTGACTCTAGTGCAAGTGGGAGACTGTTGGAAATATGCCCTAGAGGCAATAATAAAAGTATTATTATATTTCATTGTTCATGATAATTGTCTTTTATTCATGCTATAACTGTATTATCCGGAAATCGTAATACACGTGTGAATACTTAGACCACACTATGTCCCTGGTAAGCCTCTAGTTGACCAGCTCGTTGTGATCAACAGATAGTCATGATTTCCTGACTATGGACATTGGATGTCGTTGATAACGGGATCACATCATTAGGAGAATGATGTGATGGACAAGACCCAAT
>NW_025297540.1:0-966 GCF_018294505.1 Triticum aestivum | reverse complement strand
AATGATGATACCATGCCAACTTCCAACCTTTTCGGAGTTCATTTGAAATGCTTTTCAATTTTAGGGTCTTATATCTCAAAATAGTTAGTAAATGCATGAGCAATAACAAATGAAGTCAGAAAGGATTGAAAAATGATGATGTGGCTTTGATTGGTGCATTTTGAACACACAAAAAATCAGGAGTTCAAATAAGTTTTAAAAAATGAAATCCCTTTGTAAAAGACGAGTTTCCGTATGAAATCCTGATACATTGAAAGAGATTGTCCGTTTTGTACACGAAGTGCATCCAGTTTCTGCCGTAACCCTCTCAACTTTCTAGCACATGCTATGTGCATGAAATGATGATTGCATGCCAACTTCCAACCTTTTTAGAGTTCATTTGAAATGCTTTTCAATTTTAGGGTCTTATAGCTCAAAATGATTAGTAAATGCATGAAAAATAACAAATGAAGTCAAAAAGGATTGAAAAATGATGATGTGGCTTTGGATGGTGCATTTTGAACACACAAAAAGTCAGGAGTTCAAATATGTTTTAAAATACGAAATCCCTTTGTAACAGACGAGTTTCCGTATGAAATCTTGATACTTCGCAAGAGATTGTCCGTTTTGTACACGAAGTGCATCCAGTTTTTGCCGTAACCCTCTCAACTTTCTTGCACATGCTATGTGGATGAAATGATGATACCATGCCAACTTCCAACCTTTTCGGAGTTCATTTGAAATGCTTTTCAATTTTAGGGTCTTATATCTCAAAATAATTAGTAAATGCATGAGAAATAACAAATGAAGTCAGAAAGGATTGAAAAATGATGATGTGGCTTTGGATGGTGCATTTTGAACACACAAAAATCAGGAGTTCAAATAAGTTTTAAAAAATGAAATCCCCTTGTAACAGACGAGTTTCCGTATGAAATCCTGATACTTTGAAAGAGATTGTACGTTTTGTACACGAAGTGCATCCAGTTT
>NW_025297539.1:0-966 GCF_018294505.1 Triticum aestivum | reverse complement strand
ACGCATAGGCCTGGCTCATGATGCCACTGTTGGGAATCGTAGCATAATTTTAAAATTTTCCTACGCTCACCAAGATGCATCTATGGAGTCTACTAGCAACGAGGGAAGGGAGTGCATCTACATACCGTTGTAGATCGCGAGCGGAAGCGTTCCAATGAACGTGGATGACGGAGTCGTACTCGCCGTGATCCAAATCACCGATGACCGAGTGCCGAACGTACGGCACCTCCGCGTTCAACACACGTACGGTGCAGCGACGTCTCCTCCTTTCTTGATCCAGCAAGGGGGGAAGGAGAGGTTGATGGAGATCCAACAGCACGACGGCGTGGTGGTGGATGTAGCGGCTCTCCGGCAGGGCTTTGCCGAGCTTCTGCGCGAGAGAGAGAGGTGTTGCAGGGGAGGAGGGAGGCGCCAAAGGCTGTAGTATGCTGCCCCCCTCCCCCCTTTATATAGGCCCCCAAGGGGGGTGCGCAGCCCTTGGAGATGGGATCTCCAGGGGGGGGGGGCGGCGGCCAAGGGGGAAAGGGGTTGCCTTGCCCCCCAAGGCAAGGGGGAACTCCCCCCCTAGGGTTCCCAACCCTAGGCGCATGGGGGGGAGGCCCAAAGTGGCGCCCCAGCCCATTAGGGGCTGGTTCCCCTCCACTTTCAGCCCACGGGGCCCTCCGGGACAGGTGGCCCCACCCGGTGGACCCCCGGGACCCTTCCGGTGGTCCCGGTACAATACCGATAACCCCCGAAACTTTCCCGGTGGCCAAAACTGGACTTCCTATATATAATTCTTCACCTCCGGACCATTCCGGAACCTCTCGTGACGTCCGGGATCTCATCCGGGACTCCGAACAACTTTCGGGTTTCCGCATACATACATCTCTACAACCCTAGCGTCACCGGACCTTAAGTGTGTAGACCCTACGGGTTCGGGAGACATGCAGACATGACCGAGACGCCTCTCCGGTCAATAACCAA
>NW_025297538.1:0-966 GCF_018294505.1 Triticum aestivum | reverse complement strand
TGCATTAGTTAACCCAAAAGGCATGACTAACCACTCATATAATCCAAACTTAGTTTTAAATGCTGTTTTCCATTCATCTCCCAATTTCATACGAATTTGATGGTAGCCACTACGCAAATCAACTTTGGAGAATATTGTAGAGCCACTCAATTCATCAAGCATATCATCTAGCCTAGGAATAGGATGACGATAACGAATAGTAATATTATTAATGCCTCTACAATCAACACACATACGTGATGTACCATCCTTTTTCGGCACTAGAATAATAGGAACAGCACAAGGACTAAGGGATTCGCGTATATAACCTTTGTCGAGAAGCTCTTGTACTTGGCGCATAATCTCCTTCGTCTCCTCTGGATTGGTACGGTATGGTGCACGGTTTGGCAGTGAAGCACCGGGAATTAAGTCAATCTGATGCTCAATCCCTCGAATAGGCGGTAATCCTGGTGGCACGTCTTGTGGAAAAATGTCAGCGAACTCCTGCAAAATGTTAGTGACAGCAGGAGGCAAAGAGGAAGGCACGTCCTCGAATGAAAATAATGCCTCTTTGCACACAAAAGCATAGCAAACAGATTTGCTGAAATCTAGCTCATCAATATCAGATTTGGTGGCAAATAAACATGCACTTTTTAATTTAATTTCAGAAGCAACACTAGATGGTTTATTATTAGGCTTCATTTGTTGCTCAAATTCTTTTGCCACAATCTGATTTTCACTCTTATTCTTCTCCTGTTGTGCTTTATTAGCTCTATTAATATCATCTTTCAAAATGGAATCAGGAGTCATAGGAAGCAAAGTAATATTTTTATCCTTATGAACAAGAGTATAGTGATTGTTTCTACCATGGTGTACAGAATTTTTATCAAATTGCCATGGTCTACCAAGTAATAAGGAACATGCTTGCATAGGTACCACATCACAATCAACATAATCAGCATATGTAGATATACTAAAATGCACACG
>NW_025297537.1:0-966 GCF_018294505.1 Triticum aestivum | reverse complement strand
GTCATCAACACTCGCAGATTTGGCCGATTCTGGCCCGTTTCATGTACTATTACTCACTGTTTTGGGGTTCCAGAATGATTTCCACGATTAACGAACCCTGGGCTGTGTTTACGTGTCGGTCATCAACACTTGTAGTTTTGGCCGATTCTGGCCCATTTCTTGGACTATTACTCACTGATTTGGGGTCCCTGAGCGATTTCCATGATTGTCGAACCCCGGGGCGCGTTTATGTGTCGTTCATCAATAATCCTAGGTTTGTCCGATTCTGGGCTCTTTCATGGACTATTCCTCACGGTTTTGGGGTCCGGTGTGATTTCCACGATTAACGAACCCTGTGGTGCGTTTAGGTGTCGGTCACCAACACTCACAGTTTTTGCCGATACTGACCCGTTTCGTGGACTATTACTCACCGTTTTGGGGTCCCGAAGCGATTTCCATAGTTGTTGAACCCCAAGGTGCGCTTACTTGTCGGTCATCAACACTCGCAGATTTGGCCGATTCTGGCCCGTTTCATGTACTATTACTCACTGTTTTCGGGTTCCAGAATGATTTCCATGATTAACGAACCCTGGGCTGCGTTTACATGTCGGTCATCAACACTTGTAGTTTTGGCCGAATCTGGCCCGTTTCCTGGACTATTACTCACTGATTTGGGGTCCGTGAGTGAGTTCCATGATTTTCGAACCCTAGGGTGCCTTTATCTGTCGTTCATTAATAATCCTAGGTTTGTCCGATTCTGGGCTCTTTCATGGACTATTACTCACCGTTTTGGGGTCACAAAGCGATTTCCATGGTTGTCGAACCCCAATGTGTGCTTACGTGTCGTTCATCAATAATTCTAGGTTTGTCTGATTCTGGGCTCTTGCATGGACTATTACTCACCGTTTTGGGGTCCCGGTGTGATTTCCACGATTAACAAACCCTGGGGTGCGTTTATGTGTCGGTCACCAACACTCGCAGTTTTGG
>NW_025297536.1:0-966 GCF_018294505.1 Triticum aestivum | reverse complement strand
AAAATATGCCGGGGCGTTAGTTAATCCAAATGGCATCACTGTGAACTCGTACAGTCCATATCTGGAGGTGAAGGCTGTTTTGGGGATATCTTCCGTTCGTACCTTCAATTGATGGTATCCTGACCTTAAGTCAATTTTTGAGAATACCTTGGCCTGAGCAAGTTGATCAAACAAATCGTTTATCCTTGGCATCGGGTATTTGTTTTTGACTGTGACCATGTTAAGTGCTCGATAGTCGATACACAATCTCAGCGTTCCATCCTTCTTCTTGGCAAATAAAATTGGTGATCCCCAAGGTGAGGAGCTGGCCCGAATGTATCCTTTATCCAGTAATTCCTTTATTTGCTTCTTCAATTCGATCAACTCGGATGGTGCCATTCTGTATGGTTTCTTGTATATGGGGGTGGTTCCTGGTGCTAGCTCAATGCGGAATTCTATTTCTCGATCTGGTGGCATGCCTGGTAGCTCTTCAGGGAATACATCTGGAAATTCACACACTACTGGAACCTTGTTTAGCTCAGAAACGTCCACCTTATTTAATCTCGGTTGCCGGGGTCTTTTTCCTTCCTTGGCTGATACTCTTATTGTCTTCCCTTGGTGGTGTGTGAGAATCACGGTCCTGTTGAAACAATCGATAAAACCTTTATTGGTGGTTAGCCAATCCATCCCTAGGATGACATCCAGTCCTTTATTTTCCAATACAATAAGATTTGCGTAAAACTCCAATCCTTCAAACTCAATGACCACATTCTGACAGTAATTCTGAGAAACTTGCTGAATCCCGGGGGACTTGATTATTATGGATTTCTCCAAAGGAAGCATCGAAAAATTATTTTGCAAAGCAAAACTTTTCGAGATGAAAGAGTGAGAAGCTCCAGAATCAAACAAAACCATTGCAGGTATTGTGTTGACAGGAAACGTACCGAGTACGATATCCGGAGCATTTTGTGCCTCCTCTTTGGTTAC